>NW_028270182.1:3168691-3231191 GCF_037043375.1 Chiloscyllium plagiosum
GGTTAGATACAGAGTAAAGCTCCCTCTACACTGTCCCCCATCAAACACTCCCAGGGACAGGGACAGCACGGGGTTAGATACAGAGTAAAGCTCCCTCTACACTGTCCCCCACCAAACACTCACAGGGACAGCACGGGGTTAGATACAGAGTAAAGCTCCCTCTACACTGTCCCCATCAATGCTGTGACCATTATCACTGTCCAGGACTCTGACTAACTTGAACCTGAAGCCTGTGTTCTGAAAGGCAGGGTGGGGAAACCCAAATGGAGGCGCTATTTGGAAGATGGGATTGTGCCCATAATCCTGAAGTGGGAGGCACAGGTTCAAGTCCCCACAGCTCCAGAGGCTTGTGATAACATCCTTGTACAGGTTGGAGGGCAAGACTTTATTTTCATTGTCTGCAGTGTGCTTGTCTGCCACAATGTGGCGCCAGAACTCCATGTAGAAAGGGGACAGCCGCAGTAGCAGAAACTGCTCAGTCTCAGCATTCAGGGTTTGCTGCTGCTGCTGCTCAGACTGAGAATTTGCGATAAATGAACTGATCCCATCATTCTTCATACTCTTACAGCAGAAAGGAGGGTTCAGTTTCACAGATAGTTTTCAATATCAGAGAGTCAGAGGGTTCCACATCATGGAACAACGCCCTTCGGCCCATCGTATCCGTGCCAGCTGTCAAAAATCAATCTATTCGAGCCCCATTTCCCAGCACTTGGCCCATACCCTGTATTCTTCATTTCAAATGCTCATCTAAACACTTGATAAAAGTGGGGAGGGGTTCTGCCTATCCCACCCCTTTCACGCAGTGAGTCCCAGATCTCACACCTACCCTCGAAATGAAAACACTCGTTCACAAATGCCCTCACAATCTCCTGCTCCTGCCCTTCAACTGTGCCACCCCCTGGTTACTGACCCTTCTACAAAGGGTATTTCTCTCTGTCCATCCTGTCGGTGCCCCTTTGTACACCTCAGTCAGATTCCCCACTCAGTTGTCCCTGCCCCATCTTCCCCAGCCTCCCTTCATCCCTGATTGGCTCCGCCCTCCCTTCACCCCTGATTGGCTCCGCCCTCCCTTCATCCCTGATTGGCTCCGCCCTCCCTTCATCCCTGATTGGCTCCGGCCTATTGGCTCCAGCCCTGGGAATATCCAGGTGACTCTCCTCTGCACCCTCTCCAGTGCAATCCCACCCTTCCTACAGTGTGGGGACCAGAACTGCACACTGTCCTCCAGCTGGGGCCTAACTAACATTATATACAGCTCCATCATAACCCCCCTGTCTTGATTAATAAAGACAAGTGTCCGCTGTGCCTTCCTGAACCACCTTAGCCCCCTGTGCTGCTGCCTACGAGGATCTATGGATGTGCACAGCAAGATCCCACTGATCCTCTGTATATCTGAGGCTCCTCACATTCAGTGTGTATTCCCTTGTCTTGTTCATCCTCCCAAAATACATCGCTCCACACTTTTCAGGATTTAACTCCACTTCCCCTGTTCCGCCTATCTGACCAGACTGTCTATGTCTAACTAAGGCTTTCCTCCTCACTATTTACCACATCCAATAGTTTTCCTGTTACGGTAATGACCATAGCTCTCACATGATTGTCTCGATCATTAATGTGCACCACAAACAGCACAGGAGCTAGCCCTGAGGCGTGTGGAACCCTCCTGGAGACAGCTTTCCAGTCACACAGCCAACTTTTAAACCTCTGCTTCTGATCCAGTGGGAGCTGCATCCCATGGGCTTGCAGCTTCTGAACCAGTCTGCCGTATTGAGAGTCTTCCCGAAGTCCACGTAAACTACATCCGCTGCACTCCCCTCACCTCCTCAAAAAACTCAATCCAATATGTTTGTCACATCTCACAAGATGACTACGCTTGAATAATCCTCGCCTTCCCAGTGATAACTAATTTGGCTGCTCAGAGTGTTTGCCAATAGTTTCCCTCCCACCAATGTTCAACTCTCTGGTCTGTAGTTTGCGGCTTTATCCATCCTGTCTTGAATGATGGTGATGCTTTAGCTGTCCTCTGGCACACCTCCTGTGTGCAGAGAGGATTTGAATATTAATATCCGAGGCCCAGTAATCTCCCTGTGTTATCGCCCTCAGTAACCTGGGTACATCACATCTGAGCCTGGGGGTTTATCCAAGCTTCCTCACACCTCTCGATCAGAAATTGGCTAGCTGAAAGAAGACAGAGGGTGTGGTTGATAGGAAATGTTCATCCTGGATTTCAGTTACTATGGGGTACTGCAAGGATCTGTTTTGTTATTTGTTATTTTTATAAATGACCTGCATGAGGGTGTAGAAGGATGGGTTAGTAAATGTGTGGATGAAACTAAGGTCAGTACAGTTGTGGATAGTGCCAAAGGATATTGCAGGTTACAGAGGGGCATAGATAAGCTGCAGAGCTGGGCTGAGAGGTGGCAAATGGAGTTTAATGTGGAAAAGTGGGAGGTGATTCTCTTTGGAAGGAGCAACAGGAATGCAGAGTACTGGGCTAATGGTAAGATTCTTGGTCGTGTAGATGAGCAGAGATCGGTGACACAGTGGCTCAGTGGTTAGCGCTGCTGCCTCACAGCACCAGGGACCCAGGTTCCATTCCAGCCTCAGGCGACTGTCTGTATGGAGTTTGCACATTCTCCCTGTGTCTGCGTGGGTTTCCTCCAGGTGCTCTGGTTTCCTCCCACAATCCAAAGATGTGCAGGTTAGGATGGATTGGTCATACTAAATTGCCCATAGTGTTAGGTGCATTAGTCAGGGGTAAGGGGAATGGGTTTGGGTGGGTTAATCTTTGGAGAGTCGATGTGGACTTGTTGGGCCGAAGGGCCTGTTTCCACACTGTAGGGAATCTAATCCAGGTACATAGATCCCTGAAAGTTGCCACCCAGGTTGACAGGGTTGTTAAGAAGGCATACGGTGTGTTAGCTTTTATTGGTGGAAGGATTCAGTTTTGGAGCCATGAGGTCATGCTGTAGTTGTACAAAACTCTGGTGCGGCCGCACCTGGAGTATTACGTACAGTTCTGGTCACCGCATTACAGGAAGGATGTGGAAGCTTTGGAAAGGGTGCAGAGAAGATTTACCAGGATGTTGCCCGGTATGGAGGGGAGGGCTTAGGAAGAAAGGCTGAGGGATTTGAGGCTGTTTTCGTCAGAGAGAAGGAGGTTGAGAGGTGACTTAATTAAGACATGTAAGATAATCAGAGGGTTAAATAGTGTGGACAGTGAGAACCGTTTTCCTTGGATGGTGATGGCTAGTATGAGGGGACATAGCTTTAAATTGAGGGGTGATAGATATAGGACAGATGTCACAGGTAGTTTCTTTATTCAGAGAGTAGTAGGGGCGTGGACTGCACTGCCTGTAACTGTAGTAGACTCACCAACTTTACGGCCATTTAAATAGTCATTGGATAAACAGATAGATGATAATGGAATAGTGTAGGTTAGATGAGCTTCAGATTGGTTCCACAGGTCGGCTGAAGGGTCTGTACTGCGCTGGAATGTTCTATAAGGCCCAGTACTGCGCTGGAATGTTCTATAAGGGTCTGTACTGCGCTGTAATGTTCTATAAGGGCCTGTACTGCGCTGGAATGTTCTATAAGGGTCTGTACTGCGCTGTAATGTTCTATAAGGGCCTGTACTGCGCTGGAATGTTCTATAAGGGCCTGTACTGCGCTGGAATGTTCTATAAGGGTCTGTACTGAGCTGTAATGTTCTATAAGGGCCTGTACTGCGCTGTAATGTTCTATAAGGGCCTGTACTGAGCTGTAATGTTCTATAAGGGCCTGTACTGAGCTGTAATGTTCTATAAAGGCCTGTACTGCGCTGGAATGTTCTATAAGGGCCTGTACTGCGCTGTAATGTTCTATAAGGGCCTGTACTGCGCTGGAATGTTCTATAAAGGCCTGTACTGCACTGGAATGTTCTATAAGGGCCTGTACTGCGCTGTAATGTTCTATAAGGGCCTGTACTGCGCTGTAATGTTCTATAAGGGCCTGTACTGCGCTGGAATGTTCTATAAGGCCCTGTACTGTGCTGGAATGTTCTATAAGGGCCTGTACTGCGCTGTAATGTTCTATAAAGGCCTGTACTGCGCTGGAATGTTCTATAAGGGCCTGTACTGCGCTGGAATGTTCTATAAGGGCCTGTACTGCGCTGTAATGTTCTATAAGAGCCTGTACTGCGCTGTAATGTTCTATAAGGGCCTGTACTGCGCTGTAATGTTCTATAAAGGCCTGTACTGCACTGTAATGTTCTATAAGGGCCTGTACTGCGCTGTAATGTTCTATAAGGGCCTGTACTGCGCTGTAATGTTCTATAAGGGCCTGTACTGCGCTGTAATGTTGTATAAGGGCCTGTACTGCGCTGTAATGTTCTATAAAGGCCTGTACTGCGCTGTAATGTTCTATAAGGGCCTGTACTGCGCTGTAATGTTCTATAAGGGCCTGTACTGCGCTGTAATGTTCTATAAGGGCCTGTACTGCGCTGTAATGTTCTATAAAGGCCTGCACTGCGCTGTAATGTTCTATAAGGGCCTGTACTGCGCTGGAATGTTCTATAAGGGCCTGTACTGCGCTGTAATGTTCTATAAGGGCCTGTACTGTGCTGTAATGTTCTATAAGGGTCTGTACTGCGCTGGAATGTTCTATAAAGGCCTGTACTGCACTGGAATGTTCTATAAGGGCCTGTACTGCACTGTAATATTCTATAAGGGCCTGTACTGCGCTGTAATGTTCTATAAAGGCCTGTACTGCGCTGGAATGTTCTATAAGGGCCTGTACTGCGCTGGAATGTTCTATAAGGGCCTGTACTGCGCTGTAATGTTCTATAAAGGCCTGTACTGCGCTGGAATGTTCTATAAGGGCCTGTACTGCGCTGTAATGTTCTATAAAGGCCTGTACTGCGCTGGAATATTCTATAAGGGCCTGTACTGTGCTGTAATGTTCTATGTTCTATGCACCACAATGCCTTCCCAGTCTCAATGTTGATTTGTTTAAGGGGATGACAGACAGCCCCCACGACACCCACCCCCAGCCAAATTTGAGACCAGCATTGTACTTCTCTGCAGTGAAGGCACATGCAAAGTCCTCATTCAAAACCTCAGCTGTGTCTTCCTGCTCCACACACACGCACAAACACAAACACACTCACTCACACATACACACACTCACACACACACATACATACTCACTCTCACACACAAACACAGACACGTACACACTGACACACACACAAACATACAGACAGCTCCCATCACACACACACATATTCACACACACACTCACATACTCACACACAGACACTCATACATTGACAAATACACAAACACACAGACACACACACACGTGCACACACACAGACACTCACACAGACCGCTCTCATCACACACACAAATGCACTCTCTCTCACACACACACAAACACACACAGACAGATACACACACAATCACACAACTCCCATCACACTCTCTCTCTCTCACTCACACACACACACACACACACTCTCACACACACACACACACACACACACACACTCTCTCTCTCTCTCCTGGTCATTCTCTGGTATTTCCATGGCCCTATTGGAGTTATACAATGCCTTTAGATCTTCCTCAATGTTACCCACCAGTATTTTATCATTCCGCCCCCTCTTCACTTGCCTAATTTGTTCCAGTAACCCCCTGCACTTTCTAAACCCTTCTTCGGCATCTACTGTTTTTAGTAGCCTCCCTTTTTATTCCTTACCCAATCCTGTCCAACCCCAGACACCCAAGCGGGTTGATAGATTTGCTGGTGCCACCCTCCATCTTTCTGGGAACACGGTGGTCCTGCACTCCCAGTGCTCTGTCAAAGACTTCCCAGGAAACGGGTGTTTACTTTGGATACGTCCCGTCCTTCCTAACTGAATCCAACCAATTCAGAATCTGAGTTTCGGGTCCATCTATGTCCTTATCCATCATTACAGGAAACCTCGCTGAATTCAGAGCAAATGAGTTTGGGGTCAGGAGGGTCAAGTTAGGGTCATGGGATGAGATCGGGGTGAAGGGGTGAGGGTGAGATTGGGACTGCGGTCAGATTGGGGTTGGAGTGAAATTGGGGTGGAAGGTTTAGGGGTGAGATTGGTGAAAGGATTGGGGTGAGATGGGAATGAAGGGGCTAGGGGTGAGATTGGAGTGAAGAAATTGGGTTGGGATTGGGTGAAGGGGTTAGAGGTGGGATGGGGTGAAGGAGTTGGGGTGGAATGGGGGCGGGATGAGATTGGGGAGAAGGTGTTAGAGGTGGGATGGGGTGAAGGGGATTGAGGTGGGATTGGGGTGAAGGAGTTGAGGTGGGATTGGGGTGAAGGGGTTAGAGGTGAGATGGGGTGAAGGGTTACAGGTGGGATTGGGGTGAAGGGGTTAGAGGTGAGATAGGGTGAAGGGGTTAGGGGTGAGATTGGAGTGAAGGGGTTAGAGGTGAGATGGGGGTGAAGGGGTTAGGGGTGGGATTGGGGTGAAGGGGTTAGAGGTGAGATCGGGGTGAAGGGATTAGAGGTGAGATGGGGGTGAAGGGATTAGAGGTGAGATGGGGGTGAAGGGGTTATGGGTGAAATTGGGGTGAAGGGGTTGGGGTGGGATTGGGGAGAAGGTGTTAGAGGTGGGATTGGGGTGAAGGGGTTGGGATGAGGTTGGGGTGAAGGGGTTAGGGGTGGGATTGGGGTGAAAGGGTTAGGGGTGAGTTTGTAGTGAGGGGGTTAGAAGTGGGATTGGGGTGAAGCGGTTAGGGGTGAGTTTGGGGTGAAGCGGTTAGAGGTGAGATGGGGGTGAAGGGGTTAGAGGTGAAATTGGAGTGAAGGGGTTAGAGGTGAGATGGGGTGAAGAGGTTAGGGATGGGATTGGGGTTAAGGGGTTAGAGGTGAGATGGGGTGAAGGGGTTAGGGGTGAGATTGGAGTGAAGATGGTTAGAGGTGAGATGGGGGTGAAGAGGTTAGGGATGGGATTGGGGTGAAGGGGTTAGAGGTGAGATCGGGGTGAAGAGGTTAGGGGTGAGATTGGAGTGAAGGGATTAGAGTCGAGATGGGGGTGAAGAGGTTAGGGGTGGGAATGGGGTGAAGGGGTTGGGGTGGGAATGGGGTGAAGGGGTTGGGGTGGGATTGGGGAGAAGGTGTTAGAGATGGGATTGGGGTGAAGGGGTTGGGGTGAGTTTGGGGTGAAGGGGTTAGGGGTGGGATTGGGGTGAAGGGGTAAGGGGTGAGTTTGGGGTGAAGGGGTTAGGGGTGGGATTGGGATGAAAAGGTTAGGGGTGAGTTTAGGGTGAAGGGGTTAGGGTGGGATTGGGATGAAGGGGTTAGGGTGGGATTGGGGTGAAGGGGTTAGGGGTGGGATTGGGATGAAGGGGCTGGGGGTGAGTTATGGATGAAGGGGTTAGGGGTGAGTTTGGGTTGAAGGGGTTGGGATGGGTTTGGGGTGAAGGGGCTGGGGGTGAGTTAGGGATGAAGGAGTTAGGGGTGAGTTTGGGTTGAAGGGGTTGGGATGGGTTTGGGGTGAAGGGCTGGGGGTGAGTTAGGGGTGAAGGGGTTAGGGGTGGGATTGGGGTGAAAGGGTTAGGGGTGAGTTTGTAGTGAGGGAGTTAGATGTGGGATTGGGGTGAAGCGGTTAGGGGTGAGTTTGGGGTGAAGGGGTAAGGGGTGAGTTTGGGGTGAAGGGGTTAGGGTGGGATTGGGGTGAAGGGGTTGGGGTGGGTTCGGGGTGAAGGGGTTAGGAGTGGGTTTGGGGTGGCTGAGTTGGGGTGACATTGATGTGAAGGGGTTGGGTTGAGTTTGGTGTGAAGGGGCTGGGGTAGGGTTTGGGTGAAGGGGTTGGGGTGGAATTGGGGTGAAGTGGTTGGGGTGGGTTTGGGGTGAAGGGGCTGGGGGTGAGTTATGGATGAAGGGATTAGGGGTGAGTTTGGGTTGAAGGGGTTGGGATGGGTTTGGGGTGAAGGGGCTGGGGGTGAGTTAGGGGTGAAGGGGTTGGGGTGAGTTTGGAGTGAAGGGGTTAGGGGTGAGTTTGGGTTGAAGGGGTTAGGGTGGGATTGGGGTCAAGGAGTTGGGGTGGGTTTGGGGTGATGGGGTTGGAATTGGGATGAAGGGGTTAGGGGTCAGTTTGAGTGAAGGGGTTAGGGTAGGATTGGTGTGAAGGAGTTTGGGGTGAAGTGGTTAGGGGTGAGTTTGTAGTGAGGGGGTTAGAAGTGGGATTGGGGTGAAGCGGTTAGGGGTGAGTTTGGGGTGAAGGGGATAGGGGTGAGATTGGAGTGAAGGGGTTAAAAGTGAGATGGGGTGAAGAGTTTAGGGGTGAGATTGGAGTGAAGGGGTTAGAGCTGAGATGGGGGTGAAGGGGTTAGGGGTGAGATTGGAGTGAAGGGATTAGAGGTGAGATGGGGTGAAGGGGTTAGGGGTGAGATTGGAGTGAAGGGGTTAGAGGTGAGATGGGGGTGAAGAGTTTAGGGGTGAGATTGGAGTGAAGGGGTTAGAGGAGAGATGGGGGTGAAGGGGTTAAGGGTGAGATTGGAGTGAAGGGATTAGAGGTGAGATGGGGGTGAAGGGGTTAGAGGTGGAATTGGAGTGAAGGGGTTAGAGGTGAGATGGGGTGAAGAGGTTAGGGATGGGATTGGGGTTAAGGGGTTAGAGGTGAGATGGGGTGAAGGGGTTAGGGGTGAGATTGGAGTGAAGATGGTTAGAGGTGAGATGGGGGTGAAGAGGTTAGGGATGGGATTGGGGTGAAGGGGTTAGAGGTGAGATCGGGGTGAAGAGGTTAGGGGTGAGATTGGAGTGAAGGGATTAGAGTCGAGATGGGGGTGAAGAGGTTAGGGGTGGGAATGGGGTGAAGGGGTTGGGGTGGGATTGGGGAGAAGGTGTTAGAGATGGGATTGGGGTGAAGGGGTTGGGGTGAGTTTGGGGTGAAGGGGTTAGGGGTGGGATTGGGGTGAAGGGGTAAGGGGTGAGTTTGGGGTGAAGGGGTTAGGGGTGGGATTGGGATGAAGGGGTTGGGGTGGGTTCGGGGTGAAGGGGTTAGGAGTGGGTTTGGGGTGGATGAGTTGGGATGACATTGATGTGAAGGGGTTGGGGTGAGTTTGGTGTGAAGGGGCTGGGGTAGGATTTGGGTGTAGGGGTTGGGGTGGAATTGGGGTGAAGTGGTTGGGGTGGGTTTGGGGTGAAGTGGTTGGGGTGGGTTTGGGGTGAAGGGGCTGGGGGTGAGTTATGGATAAAGGGGTTAGGGGTGAGTTTGGGTTGAAGGGGTTGGGATGGGTTTGGGGTGAAGGGGCTGGGGGTGAGTTAGGGGTGAAGGAGTTAGGGGTGAGTTTGGGTTGAAGGGGTTGGGATGGGTTTGGGGTGAAGGGCTGGGGGTGAGTTATGGATGAAGGGGTTAGGGGTGAGTTTGGAGTGAAGGGGTTGGGATGGGTTTGGGGTGAAGGGGCTGGGGGTGAGTTATGGATAAAGGGGTTAGGGGTGAGTTTGGGTTGAAGGGGTTGGGATGGGTTTGGGGTGAAGGGGCTGGGGGTGAGTTATGGATGAAGGGGTTGGGGTGAGTTTGGAGTGAAGGGGTTGGGATGGGTTTGGGGTGAAGGGGCTGGGGGTGAGTTATGGATGAAGGAGTTAGGGGTGAGTTTGGGTTGAAGGGGTTGGGATGGGTTCGGGGTGAAGGGGCTGGGGGTGAGTTATGGATAAAGGGGTTAGGGGTAAGTTTGGGTTGAAGGGGTTGGGGTGGGTTTGGGGTGAAGGGGCTGGGGGTGAGTTATGGATGAAGGAGTTAGGGGTGAGTTTGGGTTGAAGGGGTTGGGATGGGTTCGGGGTGAAGGGGCTGGGGGTGAGTTATGGATGAAGGGGTTAGGGGTGAGTTTGGGTTGAAGGGGTTGGGATGGGTTTGGGGTGAAGGGGCTGGGGGTGAGTTAGGGGTGAAGGGGTTGGGGTGAGTTTGGAGTGAAGGGGTTAGGGGTGAGTTTGGGTTGAAGGGGTTAGGGTGGGATTGGGGTCAAGGAGTTGGGGTGGGTTTGGGGTGATGGGGTTGGAATTGGGATGAAGGGTTTAGGGGTCAGTTTGAGTGAAGGGGTTAGGGTAGGATTGGTGTGAAGGAGTTTGGGGTGAAGGGGTTAGGGTGGAATTGGGATGAAGGGGTTAGGGGTCAGTTTGAGTGAAGGGGTTAAGGTAGGATTGGGGTGAAGGGGTTGGGGTGAGATTGGGGTGAAGGGGTTGGGGTGGGATTGGGGTGAAGGGGTTTATATTAGGAGTTGGGAGGTCAGGACCAGTTGTGGATCTTGCTGTTGAATAAACACATAGACAGACGTGATGTTTGATGTGACAGTCCAGGGGAACACAGGACAATTGGTTAACAAACATAGGAACAACGAGGTGGGAGGCAGACTGAGAACAGGTGGAGGAATGGAGGGTGCGGTTAGTGGGGGGCATGTTTCAGAGACAGAAGGAGAAAACCAATCACTCCTCAGCATCTGCACTCCGCAAAGCCCCAGGAATCAAACAGGTGTTTCTGAAACATTCACAAACAAGGCTGAACACACAGACACACAACACAGCAACATGGAGTGTTCAATGCTTCAAACATTCTCAACACAAACCCCGACCTGGAGACGTTCTGCTATTGTGGATTCAGGTAACCTGAGAGGAGGGCTGAGGGGTCAGGGTTCAAGGGTGATGGGTGAACCCTGCTGGGGTAGAAGCAGACCTGGGCTTTGGGGTTACCTCTGGGCACTGCTATTGTAGTGACCCTGGGCTGACTGCAGGGTGAGGGCGAGGGAAAGGGTAAAATACCTACTGTGCACAGTCAGTTCAGAGCAGCTTCAACACCTTCAGCTTAATGTAGGAATGCAGAGGGATTGGGGAGAGAGAGATTGGGGACAGAAGGATTGGGGACAGAGGGTATGGGGAGAGAGAGATTAGGGACAAAGGGATTGGGGTGAGAGGGATTGGGGAGAGAGAGATTAGGGAGAGAGGAATTGGGGAGAGAGGGATTGGGGAGAGAGAGATTGGGGAGAGAGAGATTGGGGAGAGAGAGATTGGGGAGAGAGAGATTGGGGAGAAAGAGATTGGGGAGTGAGGGATTAGGGGAAGAGAGATTAGGGAGAGAGGGATTGAGGAGAGAGAGATTGGGGACAGAGAAATTGGGGACAAAGGTATTGGGGAGAGAGGGATTGGGGAGAAAGGGATTGGGGAGAGAGGGATTGGGGTGAGAGAGATTGGGGAGGGAGAGATTGGGGAGGGAGAGATTGGGGAGGGAGAGATTGGGGAGGGAGGGATTGGGGAGAGAGGGATTGGGGAGAGAGGGATTGGGGAGAGAGGGATTGGGGACAGATGGATTGGGGAGAGAGATTGGGGAGGGAGGGATTGGGGAGAGACAGATTGGGGACAGAGGGTGCGGGGAGAGAGAGATTAGGGAGAGAGGGTTTGGGGAGCGAGGAATTGGGGGGAGAGGGATTGGGGGGAGAGAGATTGGGGAGAGAGAGATTGTGGACAAAGGGATTGGGCAGAGAGGGATTGGGGACAGAGGGATTGGGGACAGAGGGATTGGGGAGAGAGGGATATGGGAGAGATAGATTGGGGACAAAAGGATTAGGGAGGGAAGGATTGGGGAGAGAGGGATTGGGGAGAGAGCGATTGGGGAGAGAGGGATTGGGGAGAGACAGATTGGGGACAGAGGGGTTGGGGACAGAGGGTATGGGGAGAGAGAGATTAGGGACAAAGGGATTGGGGAGAGAGGGATTGGGGAACGAGAGATTGGGGAGAGATAGATTGGGGAGAGATGGATTGGGGAGAGAGGGATTGGGGAGAGAGGGATTGGGGAGAGAGGGATTGGGGGCAGAGGGTATGGGGAGAGAGAGATTGGGGAGGGAGGGATTGGGGAGAGAGGGATTAGGGACAGAGAGATTGGGGACAGAGGGATTGGGGACAGAGGGATTGGGGAGAGAGAGATTGGGAAGAGAGGGATTGGGGAGATAGGGATTGGGCAGAGAGGGATTGGGGAGAGAGGGATTGGGGAGAAAGGGATTGGGGAGAAAGGGATTGGGGAGAAAGGGATTGGGGAGAAAGGGATTGGGGAGAAAGGGATTGGGGAGAGAGATTGGGGAGAGAGAGATTGGGGAGAGAGAGATTGGGGAGAAAGGGATTGGGGAGAGACAGATTGGGGAGAGAGGGATTGGGGAGAGAGGGATTGGGGAGAGAGGGATTAGGGAGAGAGGATATGGGGAGAGAGAGATTGGGGACAGAGGGATTGGGGACAGAGGGTATGGGGAGAGAGAGATTGGGGAGGGAGGGATTAGGGACAGAGAGATTGGGGACAGAGGGATTGGGGAGAGAGGGATTGGGGAGAGAGGGATTGGGGAGAGATGGATTGGGGAGGGAAGGATTGGGGAGATAGGGATTGGGGAGAGAGGGATTGGGGAGAAAGAGATTGGGGAGAAAGGGATTGGGGAGAGAGAGATTGGGGAGAGAGAGATTGGGGAGAGAGAGATTGGGGAGAGAGGGATTGAGGAGAGAGGGATTGAGGAGAGACAGATGGGGACAACGGGATTGGGGAGTGAGGGATTGGGGAGAGAGGGATTGGGGAGAGAGGGATTGAGGAGAGAGATTGGGGCATAGGGATTGGTGAGAGAAGGATTAGGGAGAGAGGGATTGGGGACAGAGAAATTGGGGACAAAGAGGTTGGGGAGCGAGGGATTGGGGAGAAAGTGATTGGGGAGAGAGGGATTTGGGAGAGAGGGACTGGGGAGAGAGAGATTGGAGAGAGGGATTGGGGAGCGAGGGATTGGGGAGAGACAGATTGGGAGAGAGGGATTGAGGAGAGAGAGATTGGGGGCAGAGGGATAGGGGAGAGAAGGAATAGGAGAGAGGGATTGGGGAGCAAGGGATTGGGGGAGAGAGATTGGGGAGAGAGGGATTGAGGACAGAGGGATTAGGGACAGAGGGATTGGGGAGAGAGAGAGATTGGAGAGAGAGGGATTGAGGAGAGACAGATTGGGGAGTGAGGGATTGGGAAGAGAGGGTTTGGGGAGGGAGAAATTGGGGACAAAGTGATTGCGGAGAGAGGGATTGGGAATTGGAAAGAGGTTAACTGACAGAAAGGTTCTGAACTGTAAACCAGGGCAGCATGGTGTTGAGGGGAGAAGATTAGCAGACAGCAAAATGCAGAAAACGGTTAGACACCATGTCATTCCCGGCACAATGAAACGTAGACATACCTTCATCGGAGAGATGTGTGAGTGGGAGACATAACCGTGAACATTCTCAATCTGAGACAGGTTCTTTTCAGAAACATGAACAAGTTCTGGTCCTTTCATCTGATTGGGTAGGTGCGCTGGACTGTGCTCCAACGGAGGAGTGTCTTCATCTTGGTAACGATATTTCTGGAAGCAAATAGACAGAACAACACTAAACATTCAGCAAACTGCACTACGATTTACATTCAAGACAGATAAAGATAACAATAACACACTACTCCAGTGTTGTACAGTGACAGACCTGTCCCCACCAGTACCGTACCCCAGTGTTATACAGGGACAGACCTGTCCCCACCAGTACTGTACCCCAGTGTTATACAGGGACAGGCCTGTCCCCACCAGTACTGTACCCCAGTGTTATACAGTGACAGACCTGTCCCCACCAGTACTGTACCCCAGTGTTATACAGGGACAGACCTGTCCCCACCAGTACTGTACCCCAGTGTTATACAGGGACAGACCTGTCCCCACCAGTACTGTACCCCAGTGTTATACAGGGACAGGCCTGTCCCCACCAGTACCGTACCCCAGTGTTATACAGGGACAGACCTGTCCCCACCAGCACTATACCCCAGTGTTATACAGGGACAGGCCTGTCCACACCAGTACCGTACCCCAGTGTTATACAGTGACAGACCTGTCCCCACCAGTACTGTACCCCAGTGTTATACAGGGACAGGCCTGTCCACACCAGTACCGTACCCCAGTGTTATACAGGGACAGACCTGTCCCCACCAGCACCGTACCCCAGTGTTATACAGGGACAGACCTGTCCCCACCAGTACCGTACCCCAGTGTTATACAGGGACAGACCTGTCCCCACCAGCACCGTACCCCAGTGTTATACAGGGACAGGCCTGTCCCCACCAGTACCGTACCCCAGTGTTGTACAGTGACAGACCTGTCCCCACCAGTACTGTACCCCAGTGTTATACAGGGACAGACCTGTCCCCACCAGCACTATACCCCAGTGTTATACAGGGACAGGCCTGTCCCCACCAGTACCGTACCCCAGTGTTATACAGGGACAGACCTGTCCCCACCAGTACCGTACCCCAGTGTTATACAGTGACAGACCTGTCCCCACCAGTACTGTACCCCAGTGTTATACAGGGACAGACCTGTCCCCACCAGTACCGTACCCCAGTGTTATACAGGGACAGACCTGTCCCCACCAGCACCGTACCACAGTGTTATACAGGGACAGACCTGTCCCCACCAGTACCGTACCCCAGTGTTATACAGCGACAGATCTGTCCCCACCAGCACTGTACCCCAGTGTTATACAGTGACAGACCTGTCCCCACCAGTACCGTACCCCAGTGTTATACAGCGACAGATCTGTCCCCACCAGTACTGTACCCCAGTGTTATATAGTGACAGACCTGTCACCACCAATACTGCCTCCCAGTGATACAGTGACAGACCTGTCCCCACCAGTACTATACCCCAGTGTTATACAGTGACAGGCCTGTCCCCACCAATACTGCCTCCCAGTGATACAGTGACAGACCTGTCCCCACCAGTACTATACCCCAGTGTTAGACAGTGCATGTCCTGTCCACACCAGAACTTTACCCCAGTGTTATACAGGGACAGACCTGTCCCCACCAGTACTGTACCCCAGTGTTATACAGGGACAGACTCGTCCCCACCAGTACTATACCCCAGTGTTATACACTGACAGAACTGTCCCTACCATCACTATGCCCCAGTGTGATAAAGTGACAGACCTGTCCCCACCTGTACTGTACCCCAGTCTTATACTGGGACAGACCTGTCCCCAATAAAAATGTCTCCCAGTGTTATACAGCGACAGACCTGTCCCCACCAGTACTGTACCCCAGTGTTATACAGTGACAGACCTGTCCCCACCTGTACTGTACCCCAGTGTTATACAGAGACAGACCTGTCCCCACCAGTACTGTACCCCAGTCTTATACGCTGACAGACCTGTCCCCACCAGCATTGTACCCCAGTCTTATACTGGGACAGACCTGTCCCCAATAAAAATGTCTCCCAGTGTTATATAGCGACAGACCTGTCCCCACCAGTACTGTACCCCAGTGTTATACAGTGACAGACCTGTCCCCACCATTACTGTACTCCAGTGTTATACAGTCACAGACCTTTCCCCACCAGTACTGCACCCTCGTGTTATACAGTAACAGATCTCTCCCCACCATCACTGTACTCTAGTGCTATACCATGTCAGACCCATCCACATCAGTACTGTACCCCAGTGTTATACATTGACAGACCTGTCCCCACCAGTATTGTAACCCAGTGTGAGACAGGGACAGACCTGTCCCCACCAGTACTGTAACATCATGGCATACAGTAATAGAACTGTCCCCACCAGTACTGTACCCTAGCATTATACAGGGACAGACCTATCCCCACTAACACTATACCCCAGTGTTATACACTGACAGACCTGACCCCACCAGTACTGTACTCCAGTGTTGTACAGCGACAGACCTGTCCCCGCCAGTACTGCACCCCAGTGTTATACAGGGACAGACCCGTCCCCACCAGCACTGTACCCCAGTGTCCGACACTGACAGACCTGTCCCCACCAGTACTGTCCCCCAGTGTGATACAGTGACAGACCTGACCGCACCAATACTGTACCCCAGTGTTATACAGCGACAGACCTGATCGCACCAGAACTGTACCCCAATGTTACACAGCGACAGACCTGTCCCCACCAGTACTGTACCCCAGTGTTATACAGTGACAGATCTGTCCCCACCAGTACTGTACCCCAGTGTTATACACTGACAGACCTGTCCCCACCAGTACTGTACCCCAGTGTTATATAAAGACAGGCCTGTCCCCACCAGTACTGTACCCCAGTGTTATACAGCGACAGACCTGTCCCCAGCAGTACTGTACACCAGTGTTATACAGGGACAGTCCTGTCCCCACCAGTACTGTACCCCAGTGTTATACAGTGACAGGCCTGTCGCCACCAGTACTGTAACCCAGTGTTATATCGTGACAGACCTGTCCCCACCAGTACTATACCCCAGTGTTATACAGAGACAGATCTGTCCGCACCAGTACTGTACCCCAGTGTTATACAGTGTCAGACACATCCACACCAGTATTGTATCCCAGTATTATACAGCGACAGACCTGCCCCCACCAGTACTGCATCCCAGTGTTATAGAAGGACAGATCTGTCCACACCAGTACTGTACCCCAGTGTTATACAGTGACAGACTCGTCCCCACCAACACTATACCCCAGTGTTATACAGCGATAGACCTGTCCCCTCCAGTACTGTACCCCAGTGTTAGACAGTGACACACCTGTCCCCACCAGTATTGTACCCCAGTGTTATACAGTGACAGGCCTGTCCCCACCAGTACTGTACCCCAGTGTTAGACAGTGACACACCTGTCCCCACCAGTACTGTACCCCAGTGTTAGACAGTGACACACCTGTCCCCACCAGTACTGTACCCCAGTGTTACACAGCGAAAGACCTGACCGCACCAGTACTGTACCCCATTGTTATACAGTGACAGACCTGACTGCACCAGTGCTGTATCCCAGTGTTGTACAGTGACAGACCTATCCCCACCAGTACTGTACCCCAGTGTTATACAGTGACAGACCTGTCCCCACCAATACTATACCCCAGTCTTATACAGTGACACAGCTGTCCCCACCAGTACTGTACCCCTGTGTTATACAGTGACAGACCTGACCCCACCAGTACTGTACCCCAGTGTTAGACAGTGACAGACCTGTCCCCACCAGTACTGTACCCCATTGTTATACAGTGACAGACCTGACTGCACCAGTGCTGTATCCCAGTGTTGTACAGTGACAGACCTATCCCCACCAGTACTGTACCCCAGTGTTATACAGTGACAGACCTGTCCCCACCAATACTATACCCCAGTCTTATACAGTGACACAGCTGTCCCCACCAGTACTGTACCCCAGTGTTATACAGTGACAGTCCTGTCCCCACCAGTACTGTACCCCAGTGTTATATCGTGACAGACCTGTCTCCCCCAGAACTGTACCCCAGTGTTATACAGTGACAGGCCTGTCCCCACCAGTACTGTACCCCAGTGTTATACAGTGACAGACCTGTCCCCACCAGTACTGTACCCCAGTGTTATACAGTGACAGACCTGTCCCCACCAGTACCGTACCCCAGTGTTATACAGGAACAGACCTGTCCCCACCAGTACTGTACCCCAGTGTTATACAGTGACAGGCCTGTCCGCACCAGTACTGTACCCCAGTGTTATACAGTGACAGACTCGTCCCCACCAGAACTATACCCCAGTGTTATACAGGAACAGACCTGTCCCTACCAGTACTGCACCCCAGTGTTATACAGTGACAGATCTGTCCCCACCAGTACTGTACCCCAGTGATTATATAGTGACAGACCTGTCCCCACCAGTACCGTATCCCATTGTTATACAGTGACAGACCTGTCCCCACCAGTACTGTACCCCAGTGTTATACAGGGACAGACCTTACCCCACCAGTACTGTACCCCAGTGTTATACAGCAACAGACCTGTCCCCACCAGTACTGTACCCCAGAGTTATACAGTGACAGACCTGTCCCCACCAGTACTGTACCCCAGTGTTATACAGCGACAGACCTGTCCCCTCCAGCACTGGACCCCAGCGTTATACAGTGACAGACCTGTCCCCACCAGTACTGTACCCCAGTGTTATACAGCGACAGACCTGTCCCCTCCAGCACTGGACCCCAGTGTTATACAGCGACAGACCCGTCCCCACCAGCACTATACCCCAATGTTATACAGCAACAGAGCAGTCCCACCAGTACTGTACCCCAGTGTTATAAAGTGACAGACTTGTCCCCACCAATACTGTACCCCAGTCTTATACAGTGACACAGCTGTCCCCACCAGTACTGTACCCCAGTGTTATACAGTGACAGACTCGTCCCCACCAGAACTATACCCCAATGTTATACAGCGACAGACCTGTCCCCACCAGTACTGTATCCCAGTGATTATATAGTGACAGACCTGTCCCCACCAGTACCGTATCCCATTGTTATACAGTGACAGACCTGTCCCCACCAGGACTGTACCCCAGTGTTACACAGTGACAAGCCTGTCCCCACCAGTACTGTACCCCAGAGTTATACAGTGACAGGCCGGTCCCCACCGGTACCGTATCCCAGTGTTATACAGTGACAGATCTGTCCCCACCAGTACTGTACACCAGTGTTATACAGTGACACACCTGTCCCCACCAGTACTGTACCCTAGTGTTATACAGTGGCAGGCCTATCCCCACCAGTACTGTACCCCAGTGTTTTACTGTGACAGACCTGACCGCACCAGTACCGTACCCCAGTGTTATACAGCGACAGACCTGACCGCACCAATACTGTAACCTAGTGTTATACAGTCACAGACCTTTCCCCACCAGGACTGTACCCCAGTGTTACACAGTGACAAGCCTGTCCCCACCAGTACTGTACCCCAGAGTTACACAGTGACAGGCCCGTCCCCACCAGTACCGTATCCCAGTGTTATACAGTGACAGATCTGTCCCCACCAGTACTGTACACCAGTGTTATACAGTGACACACCTGTCCCCACCAGTACTGTACCCTAGTGTTATACAGTGGCAGGCCTATCCCCACCAGTACTGTACCCTAGTGTTATACTGTGACAGACCTGTCCCCACCAGTACCGTACCCCAGTGTTATACAGTGACAGACCTGACCGCACCAATACTGTAACCTAGTGTTATACAGTCACAGACCTTTCCCCACCAGTACTGTACCCCAGTGTTATACAGGGACAGACCTGTCCCCACCAGTACCGTACCCCAGTGTTACACAGTGACAAACCTGTCCCCACCAGTACTGTACCCCAGAGTTACAGTGACAGACCTGTCCCCACCAGTACCGTATCCCAGTGTTATACAGTGACAGACCTGTCCACACCAGTACTGTACCCCAGTCTTATACGCTGACAGACCTGTCCCCACCAGCACTGTCCCCATTGTTATACTGGGACAGACCTGTCTCCAATAAAAATGTCTCTCAAGGTTATACAGCAACAGACCCGTCCCCACCAAGTACTGTACCCCAGTGTTATACAGTGACAGACCTGTCCCCACAAGTACTGTAACCCAAGTGTTATACAGTGACAGACCTGTCCCCACCAGTACTGTACACCAGTGTTATACAGTGACACACCTGTCACCACCAGTACTGTACCCCAGTGTTATACAGTGACACACCTGTCCCCACCAGTACTGTACACCAGTGTAATACAGTGACACACCTGTCCCCACCAGTACTGTAACCTAGTGTTATACAGTGGCAGGCCTATCCCTACCAGTACTGTACCCCAGTGTTATACAGTGACACACCTGTCCCCACCAGTACTGCAACCCAGTGTTATATTGGGACAGACCTGTCCCCAATAAAAATGTCTCCCAGTGTTATACAGTCACAGACCTTTCCCCACTAGGACTGTACCCCAGAGTTATACAGTAACAGATCTGTCCACACCAGTACTGTACCCCAGTGTTATACAGTGACAGACCTGTCCCTCCAGTACTGTCCCCAGTCTTATACAGTGACTGACCTGTCCACACCAGCACTGTCCCCATTGTTATACTGGGACAGACCTGTCCCCAATAAAAATGTCTCTCAAGGTTATACAGCAACAGACCTGTCCCCACCAGTACTGTACACCAGTGTTATACAGGGACAGACCTGTCCCCACCTGTACTGTACCCCAGTGTTATACAGTGACAGACCTGTCCCCACCAGTACTGTACCCTAGTGTTATACAGTGACAGGCCTGTCCCCACCAGTACCGTACCCCAGTGTTATACAGTGACAGACCTGTCCCCACCAGTACCGTACCCCAGTGTTATACACTGACAGACCTGTCCCCACCTGTACTGTACCCCAGTGTTATACACTGACAGACCTGTCCCCACCAGTACCGTACCCCAGTGTTATACAGTGACAGACCTGTCCCCACCGGTACTGTACCCCAGTGTTATACAGCGACAGACCTGTTCCCACCGGTACTGTACCCCAGTGTTATACAGGGACAGATCTGTCCCCACCAGTACTGTACCCCAGTGTTAGACAGTGACACACCTGTCCCCACCAGTACTGTACCCCAGTGTTATACAGTGACAGACCTGTCCCCACCAGTACTGTACCCCAGTGTTATACAGTGACAGACCTGTCCCCACCGGTACTGTACCCCAGTGTTATACAGTGACAGACCTGTCCCCACCAGTACTGTACCCCAGTGTTATACAGTGACAGACCTTTCCCTGCCAGTACCTTACCCCAGTGTTATACAGTGATAGACCTGTCCCCACCGGTACTGTACCCCAGTGTTATACAGCGACAGACCTGTCCCCACCAGTACCGTACCCCAGTGTTATACAGTGACAGACCTGTCCCCACCAGTACCGTACCCCAGTGTTATACACTGACAGACCTGTCCCCACCTGTACTGTACCCCAGTGTTATACACTGACAGACCTGTCCCCACCAGTACCGTACCCCAGTGTTATACAGTGACAGACCTGTCCCCACCGGTACTGTACCCCAGTGTTATACAGCGACAGACCTGTTCCCACCGGTACTGTACCCCAGTGTTATACAGGGACAGATCTGTCCCCACCAGTACTGTACCCCAGTGTTAGACAGTGACACACCTGTCCCCACCAGTACTGTACCCCAGTGTTATACAGTGACAGACCTGTCCCCACCAGTACTGTACCCCAGTGTTATACAGTGACAGACCTGTCCCCACCGGTACTGTACCCCAGTGTTATACAGTGACAGACCTGTCCCCACCAGTACTGTACCCCAGTGTTATACAGTGACAGACCTTTCCCTGCCAGTACCTTACCCCAGTGTTATACAGTGATAGACCTGTCCCCACCGGTACTGTACCCCAGTGTTATACAGCGACAGACCTGTCCCCACCAGTACTGTACCCCAGAGTTATACAGTGACAGACCTGTCCCCACCAGTACTGTACCCCAGTGTTATACACTGACAGACCTGTCCCCACCAGTACTGTACCCCAGTGTTATACAGTGACAGACCTGTCCCCACCAGTACTGTACCCCAGTGTTATACAGTGACAGACCTGTCCCCACCAGTACTGTACCCCAGAGTTATACAGTGACAGACCTGTCCCCACCAGTACTGTACCCCAGTGTTATACAGTGACAGACCTTTCTCTGCCAGTACCTTACCCCAGTGTTATACAGTCACAGACCTGTCCCCACCAGTACTGTAGCCCAGTGTTATACAGTGACAGACCTGTCCCCACTAGTGCTGTATCCCAGTCTTATACAGCGACAGTACTGTATCCCAGGGTTGTAATACTCGACGTTCCATACTCTGCTCCAGCTGTAGTGCGCCCAGTCGTTTACGCCTTTCCAGCATTACGTTGCTGCATTTGGAATCTGAGCTGAGTCTAATAAAAGCAGGTCCCCACCTTATTTCCCTGTGCTGGCCCTTGCCTTGTCACCTTTGCCCGAGTGCACTCCCACACAGCTTTCCAGGTTGTATTCCATCTCCCATCCTCTGCCTAGCTGACCAGTCTGTCGATATCATCCTGCAGTTTTCCGCAATCTCCTCACTATTTCCCACCATCTCAATCCTC
This sequence comes from Chiloscyllium plagiosum, assembly GCF_037043375.1. Lineage (NCBI taxonomy): Eukaryota > Metazoa > Chordata > Chondrichthyes > Orectolobiformes > Hemiscylliidae > Chiloscyllium > Chiloscyllium plagiosum. Next base: position 3,190,604 of record NW_028270182.1, read on the forward strand.
AGATTATCCAGGGGCTTCTTGTTGATAACCCCTCCATTTCAATCCAAATTGTTAATGGACAGACCAAGCAGCAAGGAGGCAGTACTGAGCATTGTGGAACAGATTTCCAGTCATATAATCATCCCTCTGCTCCATACTACTCAGCCAATTCAGAATCCAATGCCTTGCATACCATGGGATCTTATTTTCCTGACCAGTCAGCCATGATGTACCTCATTAAAGCCTGGCTAAGGTCCAAATAGACCAGTTCAAAAACCTCATCGGCTCTCCTGATTACCTCCTCAATGGAATCAAGCTTTTCAAACACATTCTCCCCTTAAGAGGTCCACACTCATGACACTTCACGAACCTGTGTCTCTCCAAGAGCAGAGAGATTCTGTCCCTCAGAAACCTTTCCAGCAACTTCCCCCTAGCTGCGGTTGGACATACTGGCCTGTAATTTCCCACCACCAAGGTTAGACAGACTGGCCTGTATCTTCCAATAACTTCCCTACTACTGAGCTACACAGACTGGCCTGTAACTTCCAATAACTTCCCCAGCATCAAGGTTAGACAGACTAGCCTGTAATTTCCAACAACTGTCCCAACACAGAGGTTACACAGACTGGACTGTAACTTACAATAACCTCCCCACCATCAAGGTTAGACAGACTGGCCTGTAACTTCCAATAACTTCCCCACCACTGAGGTTACAAAGACTGGTTTCTAACTTCAAATAACTGCCCCGCCATCGAGGTAGACAGACTGAGGTAACAGCGGCTGAAGGACCTGAACTTAAGGGAATTTATATTTGCCAGGAATTGGTGTTGGAGAGACTGTTAGGTCTGAAGGTTGATAAATCCCCGGGGCCTGATGGTCTACATCCCAGGGTACTGAAGGAGGTGGCTTGAGAAATCGTGGATGCGTTGGTGATTATTTTCCAGAGTTCAATAGATTCGGGATCAGTTCCTGCGGATTGGAGGGTGGCTAATGTTGTACCACTTTTTAAGTAAGGTGGGAGAGAGAAAGCAGGAAATTATAGACCAGTTAATCTGACCTCAGTGGTGGGAAAGATGCTGGAGTCTATTATAAAGGATGAAATGACGATACATCTGGACAGTAGTAACAGGATAGGTCAGAGTCAGCATAGAATTATGAAGAGGAAATCATGCTTGACTAATCTTCTGGAGTTTTTTGAGGATGTAACTCTGAAGATGGACGAGGCAGATCCAGTAGATGTAGTGTACCTGGACTTTCAGAAAGCTTTTGATAAAGTCCCACATAGGAGGTCAGTGAGCAAAATTAGGGCGTATGGTAATGGGGCAAAGTACTAACTTGGATTGAAAGTTGGTTGGCTGATAGGAAACAAAGAGTAGTGATAAATGGCTCAATTTCGGACTGGCAGGCAGTGACCAGTGGGGTACGGCAGGGATCAGTGCTGGGACCGCGGCTTTTTACAATATATGTTAATGATATAGAAGATGGCATTAGTAATAATATTAGCAAATTTGCTGATGATACTAAGCTGGGTGGCAGGGTGAAATGTGAGGAGGATGTTAGGAGATTACAGGGTGACCTGGACAGGTTAGGTGAGTGGTCAGATGCATGGCAGATGCAGTTTAATGTGGATAAATGTATGGTTATCCACTTTGGTGGCAAGAACAGGAAGGCAGATTACTACCTAAATGGAATCAATTTAGGTAAAGGGGCAGTACAAAGAGATCTGGGCGTTCTTGTACCAGTCAATAGCGGTAAGCATGCAGGTACAGCAGGTAGTGAAGAAGGCTAATAGCATGCTGGCCTTCATAACAAGAGGGATTGAGCATAGAAGCAAAGAGGTTCTTCTGCAGCTGTACAGGGCCCTGGTGAGACCACACCTGGAGTACTGTGTGCAGTTCTGGTCTCCAAATTTGAGAAAAGACATTCTGGCTATTGAGGGAGTGCAGCGTAGGTTCACGAGATCAATTCCTGGAATGGCGGGACTACCTTACGCTGAAAGACTGCAGCAACTGGGCTTGTATACCCTTGAGTTTCGAAGATTGAGAGGGGATCTGATTGAGACATATAAGATTATTAAAGGATTGGACACTCTGGAGGCAGGAAACATGTTTCCGCTGATGGGTGAGTGCCGAACCAGAGGACACAGCTTAAAAATACGGGGTAGACCATTTAGGACAGAGATGAAGAGAAACGTCTTCACCCAGAGAGTGGTGGCTGTGTGGAATGCTCTGCCCCAGAGGGCAGTGGAGGCTCAGTCTCTGGATTAATTTAAGAAAGAGTTTGATACAGCTCTCAAGGATAGTGGAATCAAGGGTTATGGAGATAAGGCAGGAACAGGATATTGATTAAGGATGATCAGCCATGATCATATTGAATGGTGGTGCAGGCTCGAAGGACAGAATGGCCTACTCCTGCACCTATTGTCTATTGTCTATTGACTGGACTGTTACATTCAATAACTTCCCCTCTACTGAGGTTAGACAGACTGGACTGTAACTTCCAATAACTTCCCCACCATCGAGGTTAGACAGACTGGCCTGTAACTTCCAACAACTGCCCCAACACCGAGGTTACACAGACAGGCCTGTAACTTCCAATAATTTCCCCAATGCTGAGGTTAGACAGACTGGACTGTAACTTACAATAACCTCCCCACCATCGAGGTTAGACAGACTGGCCTGTAACTTCCAATAACTTCCCCACCACTGAGGTTACAAAGACTAGTTTCTAACTTTAAATAACTGCCCCGCCATCAAGGTTAGACAGACTGGACTGTAACGTTCAATAACTTCCCCTCCACCGAGGTTAGACAGACTTGCTTGTAACTACCAATAACTTCCCCAATACTGAGGCTGCACAGACTGGCCTGTAACTTCCAATAACTTCCCAAATACTGAGGTTACTCAGACTGGCCTGTAACTTCCAATAACTTCCCCACCACTGAGGTTACAAAGACTGGTTTCTAACTTCAAATAACCTCCCCACCATCGAGGTTAGACAGACTGGCCAGTAACTTCCAATAATTGCCACAACACTGAGGTTACACAGACTAGACTGTAACTTCCAATAACCTCCCCGCCATTGAGGTTAGACAGACTGGCCTGTATCTTCCAATAACTTCCCCACCACTGAGGTTACAAAGACTGGTATCTAACTTCAAATAACCTCCCCGCCATTGAGGTTAGACATACTGGACTGTAACGTTCAATAACTTCCCCTCCACTGAGGTTAGACAGACTGGCCTGTAACGTCTAATAACCTCCCCTCCACCGAGGTTACACAGACTGGCCTGTAATTTTCAATAAGTTCCCCGCCATTGAGGTTAGACAGACTGGCCTGTAACTTCCAATAACTTCCCCACCACTGACGTTACAAAGACTGGTATCTAACTTCAAATTACCTCCCCACCATCGAGGTTAGACAGACTGGCCTGTAACTTCCAATAATGTCCACAATACTGAGGTTACACAGACTGGACTGTAACTTCCAATAACCTCCCCGCCATCGAGGTTACACAGACTGGCCTGTAACTACCAATAACTTCCCCAACACCAAGTTTACACAGACTGGACTGTAACTTCCAATAACCTCCCCACCATCGAGGTTACATAGACTGGCCTGTAACTTCCAATAACCTCCCCACCATCGAGGTTATATAGACTGGCCTGTAACTTCCAATAACCTCCCCACCATCGAGGTTAGACAGACTGGACTGTAACTTCCAAGAATTTCCCTAACAACGAGGTTACACAGACTGGCCTGTAACTTCCAATAACTTCCCATCCACCGAGGTTACACAGACTGGACTGTAACTTCCAATAACTTCCCCTCCACCGAGGTTACACAGACTGGCCTGTAATTTCCAATAAGTTCCCCACCATCAAGGTTAGACAGACTGGACTGTATCTTCCAATAACTTCCCCACCATTGAGGTTACAAAGACTGGTTTCTAACTTCAAATAACCTCCCTGCCATCGAAGTTAGACAGACTGGACTGTAACGTTCAATAACTCCCCTCCACCGAAGTTAGACAGACTGGCCTATAACTTCCAATAATTTCCCCAATACTGAGGTTAGACAGACTGGTCTGTATCTTCCAATAACCACCCCAACATCGAGGTTAGACAGACTGGACTGTAACTTCCAATAATGTCTCCACCATTGAGGTTAGACAGACTGGCCTGTAACTTCCAATAACTTCCCTAATACTGAGGTTACAAAGACTGGTTTCTAACTTCAAATAACCTCCCCGCCATCGAGGTTAGACAGGCTGGCCTGTAACTTCCAATAACTTCCCTAATACTGAGGTTACACAGATTGGCCTATAACTTCCAAAAAACCTCCCCACCATTGAGTTTACACAGACTGGCTGTAACTTCCAATAACTTCCCCAACACCGCGTTTACACAGACTGGACTGTAACGTCCAATAACCTCCCCACTATCGAGGTTAGACAGACTGGCCTGTAACTTCCAATAACTTCCCTAACAGTGAGGTTACACAGACTGGACTGTAACTTCCAATAACCTCCCCACCATCGAGGTTACAAAGACTGGTTTCTAACTTCCAATAACCTCCCCACCATGAAGGTTACACAGACTGGCCTGTAAATTCCAATACCCTCCCCACCATCGAGGTTAGATGGACTGGCCTGTACCTTCCAATAACTTCCCCTCCACCAAGTTTAGACTGACTGGTATGTAACTTCCAATAACATACTCGCTATCAAGGTTAGACAGACTGGCCTGTAACTTCCAATATCTTCCCTAACATTGAGGTTAGACAGACAGGTCTGTAACTTCCAATAACTTCCCCACCATTGAGGTTAGACAGACTGGCCTGTAACTTCCAATAACCTCCCCACCATCGAGGTTAGATGGACTGGCCTGTACCTTCCAATAACTTCCCCTCCACCAAGTTTAGACTGACTGGCCTGTAACTTCCAATAACATCCTCGCTATCAAGGTTAGACAGACTGGCCTGTAACTTCCAATAACATCTGCACCACCGAGGTTACGTACACTGGCCTGTAACTTCCAATATCTTCCCCAACTTTGAGGTTAGACAGACTGGCCTCTAACTTCCAATAACTTCCCCTCCACCGAGTTTACACAGATTGGCCTGTAACTTGCAATAACCTCCCAGCCACTGTGGTTACACAGACTGGCCTGAAACTTCCAATAACCTTCCAACACCAAGGTTAGACAGACTGGTCTGTTACTACCAATAACTTCCCACAACTGAGGTTAAACAACCTGGCCTGTAATTTCCAATAACTGCCCCAACACTGAAGTTATACAGGAGGAGAAAGTGAGTTCTGCAGATGCTGGAGATCAGAGCTGGAAATGTGTTGCTGGAAAAGCGCAGCAGGTCAGGCAGCATCCAGTGAACAGGAGAATCGACGTTTCGGGCATAAGCCCTTCTTCAGGAATACAGACTGGTCTATAAAATCCAATAACTTCACCAACACCGAAGTTACACAGACAGGCCTGTAACTTCCAACAACCTCCCCACCATTGAGTTTAGACAGATTGGCCTGTAACTTCCAATAACTTTCCCAACATCAAGATTACACAGACTGACCTGTAACATCCATTAACTTTCGCAATACCAAGGTTGGACAGACCGGCTTCTAACTTCGAATAACCTGCCCACCATCGAGATTAGACAGATTGACCTGTAACTTCCAATAACTGTCCCAACACCAAGATTAGACTGACTGGCCTGTAATGTCCAATAACCTCACCAACACTGAGGTTGGATAGACTGGCCTGTAAATTCCAATAACTACCCCAACAGCGAGGTTACACAGACTGACCTTTAACTTTCAATAACTGCCTCAACACTGAGGTTAGACAGACTGGCCTGTAACTTCCAATAACCTCCCCAATACCGAGGTTACACAGACTGGCCTATAAATTCCAATAACTTCCCCATCATCGAGGTTACACAGACTGGACTGTAACTTCCAATAACTTCCCCACCATTAGGGTGACACAGACTGACCTGTAACTTCCATTAAGTTCCGCAATACCAAGGTTAGACAGACTGGCTTCTAACTTCGAATAACTTGCCCACCATCGAGGTTAGACAGACTGACCTATAACTTCCAATAACCTCCCCAACACGGAGGTTAAACAAACTGGTTTCTAACTTCAGCAATGGTCTTTCCCTGCCCACTTCATTCAGAATGGGATAATGTTGTCTCTCCTCCTATCCTCACGCACCTGACCTCTGGCCAGACAGAATTTGAAATTGTCTGTCAGAGCCCCTGCGATACATTTCATCCAGGTCAGTGAATTTACTCAAGTTTAAGGCAGCAATACCCATTTATCTCTTTTCTCTCATTCGTGTTCATTTGTTTTGCACAGTTCCTCAACCGATCCCCTCTATATAAGTGAGTCTCCCTTTTCTAGTGTGGACACAGAAACAAAGTCCTCATTGAGGACTCTGCCCATGTTTTCTGCATCCACACACATTATCTCTCTGGTCCATACTGACCATACAAACTCCCCAGTAAATCTCTTCTTTCTGATATATTTTTAAAAAATCGATAGGTGTACAGTTATTCCACCAAATGAAGCTATCTCATACCCTCACATTGTTCCCCTAATCTTTTTTCTTAGGATTACCCTGCATTTCATATTTGAGAAACTGCCAGTCGAAGGGCGGGAGCTGAGGGAGCACTGCACTGTCAGAGAGTCAGTGCTGAGGGAGTGCTGCACTGTCAGAGGGTCAGTGCTGAGGGAGCGCCACACTGTCAGAGGGTCAGTGCTGAGGGAGCGCCGCACTGTCAGAGGGTCAGTGCTGAGGGAGTGGGCACTCTCAGAGGGTCAGTACTGAGAGAGTGGCAGTGTCAGAGGGTCAGTGCTGAGGGAATGCCACACTGTCGGAGGTTCAGTGCTGAGGGAGTGCTGCACTGTCGGAGGGTCAGTGCTGAGGGAGTGCTGCACTGTCAGAGGGTCAGTGCTGGGGGAGTGCTGCACTGTCAGAGGGTCAGTGCTGAGGGAGTGCTGCATTGTCGGAGGGTCAGTGCTGAGGGAGCACCGCACTGTCGGAGGGTCAGTGCTGAGGGAGTGCCACACTGTCAGAGGGTCAGTGCTGAGGGAGTGCCACACTGTGGGAGGGTCAGTGCTGAGGGAGCGCCGCACTGTCGGAGGGTCAGTGCTGAGGGAGCGCCTCACTGTCGGAGGATAAATGCTGAGGGAGCGCTGCACTGTCGGACAGTCAGTGCTGAGGGAATGGGCACTCTCAGAGGGTCAGTGCTGAGGGAATGCCACACTGTCGGCGGTTCAATGATGACGGAGCGCCACACTGTCAGAGGGTCAACGCTGAGGGAATGCCACAGTGTCCAGTAGCCTGTCCCATAATGAGCCTTCAATGAACTGATGATTTCAGCACGATTGCCAGCTGAAATGTTGGACACACATTCTCTGTCCCCTTTATCAGGTGCACAATGGTGACTGCAACCCCAAGGGAGTGAATTAGTGCTTATGGGCTTTGCCTGAGCCCACATTGTGAACGGTGTGAAGGAAAATCGAGTTGTACTTTCACTCTGAAGGTAACAGTGCCCTCCTCCTCTTCCACAGTGATGCAGTAGCGTTATTCTGGACCTCACCCTGCTGTCCCTGATCTGGGAAGGCCTGATGGGGATAAACATCCACCACCAACCACGTGAGACGGTTGTGCAGGATTTCCTGATATCCATCTCCAAAGGTCTCTGTGTCCTTGTGAAGCTCAGAAGGGGCTGAGGGCTGGAGGCAGCAGATTTTGTACAGTAATGATGGTGGGTCAGGAGCTGAATCAAAGTGGAGCTGTGAAAATGATCAGTATGCCCAATGTCAGGCAACTCAGCTTCGAAATCGCCTCGCACCTATCTCATTTCAGACCTCCAGAACATGCAGAGGAGAGAGAGTAGGGAGAGAGGGAGGCAAAGAAGGGGTGAAAGGGAGAGAGAGGGAAGAAGAGAGGGAAAGAGAGAGAGAGAAGGGTAAGTAGGGAGAAAGGGAGAGAGTGAGAAAGAAAAGAGAGAAGGAGGGAGAGAGCGAGACAGAGGGAGAAATGAACAGACTGAGTGTGAGAGAGGGAGATGGAACGAGATGGACAGAGGGAGGGAGAGAAAGAGAAACAGAGAGAAAGAGACATAAAGAGAGGGAGAGAGAGAGGAGTGTTGTGGGGGGAAGGCTAGGAAGACAGAGAAAGATGAAGAGGTAAAGCTGGAGAGAGAGAGAAAGAGAGAGATGGAGGAGAAGGTGGTGTGGGTGTAAGTGGAAGGACAGGACATTTCCCAAGCGTGCTGCCTGGGCTCTGAGCTCCAGCTCCCTGCGTTCAGAACTGACATGCCAAACAGGCCTGAGCTCCCAATGAGCAACCCACCCGCTCCTGAACCAGCCCCGACTAGCCCATACCCCAGACAGTCAGCAACAATGTACACCATGAGGGAAGGGAGAGAAACACACTACACTGAGTGGTGGAGGGGGAGGGGGGGGAGAGAGAGAGAGAGAGAGAGAGAGACCCTACACTGAGTGGGGGAAGAGAGAGAGACCCTACACTGAGGGGAGGGAGAGAGAGAGACCCTACACTGAGTGGTGGGAGAGAGAGAGAGAGACCCTACACTGAGTGGTGGGAGAGAGAGAGACCCTACACTGAGGGGAGGGAGAGAGAGAGACCCTACACTGAGTGGTGGGAGAGAGAGACCCTACACTGAGTGGGGAGGGAGAGAGAGAGAGAGACCCTGCACTGAGTGGGGAGAGAGAGAGAGACCCTCCACTGAGTGGGGAGAGAGAGAGAGACCCTCCACTGAGTGGGGAGAGAGAGAGACACTGCACTGAGTGGGGGGAGAGAGAGAGAGAGAGACCTTACACTGAGTGGGGGGAGAGACAGAGAGAGAGAGAGACCCTACACTGAGTGGGGAGGGAGAGAGAGAGAGACCCTATACTGAGTGGGGAGAGAGAGAGAGAGAGAGAGAGAGACCCTACACTGAGTGGGGAGAGAGAGAGAGAGACCCTGCACTGAGTGGGGAGAGAGAGAGAGACCCTCCACTGAGTGGGGAGAGAGAGAGACACTGCACTGAGTGGGGGGAGAGAGAGAGAGAGAGACCTTACACTGAGTGGGGGGAGAGACAGAGAGAGAGAGAGACCCTACACTGAGTGGGGAGGGAGAGAGAGAGAGACCCTATACTGAGTGGGGAGAGAGAGAGAGAGAGAGAGAGAGACCCTACACTGAGTGGGGGAAGAGAGAGAGACCCTACACTGAGGGGAGGGAGAGAGAGAGACCCTACACTGAGTGGTGGGAGAGAGAGACCCTACACTGAGTGGGGAGGGAGAGAGAGAGAGAGAGAGAGAGAGACCCTACACTGAGTGGGGGAAGAGAGAGAGACCCTACACTGAGGGGAGGGAGAGAGAGAGACCCTACACTGAGTGGTGGGAGAGAGAGACCCTACACTGAGTGGGGAGGGAGAGAGAGAGAGAGACCCTGCACTGAGTGGGGAGAGAGAGAGAGACCCTCCACTGAGTGGGGGGAGAGAGAGAGAGACCTTACACTGAGTGGGGGGAGAGAGAGAGACCCTACACTGAGTGGGGAGGGAGAGAGAGAGAGACCCTATACTGAGTGGGGAGAGAGGGAGAGAGACGCTACACTGAGGGGGGAGAAAAAGAGAGAGATAGAAAGAGAAAGAGAGAGAGAGAGAGACCCTACACTGAGTGGGGAGAGAGAGAGAGACCATACACTGAGTGAGGAGAGAGAGAGAGAGACCCTGCACTGAGTGGGGAGAGAGAGAGAGACCCTCCACTGAGTGGGGAGAGAGAGAGACACTGCACTGAGTGGGGGGAGAGAGAGAGAGAGAGACCTTACACTGAGTGGGGGGAGAGACAGAGAGAGAGAGAGACCCTACACTGAGTGGGGAGGGAGAGAGAGAGAGACCCTATACTGAGTGGGGAGAGAGAGAGAGAGACCCTACACTGAGGGGGGAGAAAGAGAGAGAGATAGAAAGAGAAAGAGAGAGAGAGAGAGACCCTACACTGAGTGGGGAGAGAGAGAGAGACCCTGCACTGAGTGGGGGGAGAGAGAGAGAGAGAGACCATACACTGAGTGGGGAGAGAGAGAGAGAGAGACCCTAAACTGAGCAGAGGGGGAGAGAGAGAGACCCTACACTGAGTGGGGAGAGAGAGAGAGAGAGACCCAACACTGAGTGGGGAGAGAGAGAGAGAGACCCTACACTGAGTGAGGGGAGAGAGAGAGAGAGAGACCCTACACTGAGTGGGGGGGGAGAGAGAGAGACGCTACACTGATTGGGGACAGAGAGAAAGAGAGAGCGAGACCCTAAACTATGGGGGGGAGAGAGAGAGAGAGAGAGACCCTACACTGAGTGGGGGGAGAGAGAGAGAGAGAGAGAGAGAGACCCTACACTGAGTGGGGAGAGAGAGAGACCCGACACTGAGTGGGGAGAGAGAAAGAGAGAGACCCTACACTGAGTGGGGAGAGAGAGAGAGAGAGATCCTACACTGAGTGGGGGGAGAGAGAGAGAGAGAGACCCAACACTGAGTGGGGAGAGAGAGAGAGAGACCCTAAACTGAGCAGGGGGGGAGAGAGATAGAGACCCTACACTGAGTGGGGAGAGAGAGAGAGAGAGACCCTACACTGAGTGGGGAGGGAGAGAGACCCTACACTGAGTGGGGAGAGAGAGAGAGAGACCCTACACTGAGTGGGGGGAGAGAGAGAGAGAGAGAGAGACCCAACACTGAGTGGGGAGAGAGAGAGAGAGAGAGAGAGAGAGAGACCCTAAACTGAGCAGGGGGGGAGAGTGATAGAGACCCTACACTGAGTGGGGAGAGAGAGAGAGAGACCCTACACTGAGTGGGGAGAGAGAGAGAGAGAGAGAGAGAAAGAGAGAGAGAGACCCTAAACTGAGTGGGGGGAGAGAGAGAGAGAGAGAGAGAGACCCTACACTGAGTGGGGAGAGAGAGAGAGAGACCCTACACTGAGTGGGGAGAGAGAGAGAGAGAGAGACCCTACACTGTGTGGGGGTAGAGAGAGAGACCCTACACTGAGTGGGGAGAGAAAGAGTGAGGGAGACCCTACACTGAGTGGGGGGAGAGAGAGAGACCCTACACTGAGTGGGGAGAGAGATAGAGAGAGAGAGACCCTACACTGAGTGGGGAGAGAGAGAGAGAGAGAGAGAGAGAGACCCTACACTGAGTGGGGAGAGAGAGAGAGAGAGAGAGACCCTACACTGAGTGGGGAGAGAAAGAGAGAGGGAGACCCTAAACTGAGTGGTGGGAGAGAGAGAGACCCTACACTGAGTGGGGAGAGAGATAGAGAGAGAGAGACCCTACACTGAGTGGGGAGAGAGATAGAGAGAGAGAGAGAGACCCTACACTGAGTGGGGAGAGAGATAGAGAGAGAGAGACCCTACACTGAGTGGGGAGAGAGAGAGAGAGAGAGACCCTACACTGTGTGGGGGTAGAGAGAGAGACCCTACACTGAGTGGGGAGAGAAAGAGTGAGGGAGACCCTACACTGAGTGGGGGGAGAGAGAGAGACCCTACACTGAGTGGGGAGAGAGATAGAGAGAGAGAGACCCTACACTGAGTGGGGAGAGAGAGAGAGAGAGAGAGACCCTACACTGAGTGGGGAGAGAGAGAGAGAGAGAGAGACCCTACACTGAGTGGGGAGAGAAAGAGAGAGGGAGACCCTAAACTGAGTGGTGGGAGAGAGAGAGACCCTACACTGAGTGGGGAGAGAGATAGAGAGAGAGAGACCCTACACTGAGTGGGGAGAGAGATAGAGAGAGAGAGAGAGACCCTACACTGAGTGGGGAGAGAGATAGAGAGAGAGAGACCCTACACTGAGTGGGGAGAGAGAGAGAGAGAGAGAGAGAGAGACCCTACACTGAGTGGGGAGAGAGAGAGAGAGAGAGAGAGACCCTACACTGAGTGGGGAGAGAGAGAGAGAGAGACCCTACACTGAGTGGGGAGGGAGAGAGACCCTACACTGAGTGGGGAGAGAGAGAGAGAGAGAGACCCAACACTGAGTGGGGAGAGAGAGAGAGAGAGAGAGAGAGACCCTAAACTGAGCAGGGGGGGAGAGAGATAGAGACCCTACACTGAGTGGGGAGAGAGAGAGAGAGAGACCCTACACTGAGTGGGGAGAGAGAGAGAGAGACCCTACACTGAGGGGGGAGAAAGAGAGAGAGATAGAAAGAGAAAGAGAGAGAGAGAGAGACCCTACACTGAGTGGGGAGAGAGAGAGAGACCCTGCACTGAGTGGGGGGAGAGAGAGAGAGAGAGAGAGAGAGACCCTGCACTGAGTGGGGGGAGAGAGAGAGAGAGAGACCTTACACTGAGTGGGGGGAGAGACAGAGAGAGAGAGAGACCCTACACTGTGTGGGGAGGGAGAGAGAGAGAGACCCTATACTGAGTGGGGAGAGAGAGAGAGAGACCCTACACTGAGGGGGGAGAAAGAGAGAGAGATAGAAAGAGAAAGAGAGAGAGAGAGAGACCCTACACTGAGTGGGGAGAGAGAGAGAGACCCTGCACTGAGTGGGGGGAGAGAGAGAGAGAGAGAGAGAGAGACCATACACTGAGTGGGGAGAGAGAGAGAGAGACCCTAAACTGAGCAGAGGGGGAGAGAGAGAGACCCTACACTGAGTGGGGAGAGAGAGAGAGAGACCCTACACTGAGTGAGGGGAGAGAGAGAGACCCTACACTGAGTGGGGGGGGGAGAGAGAGAGACGCTACGCTGATTGGGGACAGAGAGAAAGAGAGAGCGAGACCCTAAACTATGGGGGAGAGAGAGAGAGAGAGAGAGACCCTACACTGAGTGGGGGGAGAGAGAGAGAGAGAGAGAGAGAGAGACCCTACACTGAGTGGGGAGAGAGAGAGACCCGACACTGAGTGGGGAGAGAGAGAGAGAGAGATCCTACACTGAGTGGGGGGAGAGAGAGAGAGAGAGACCCAACACTGAGTGGGGAGAGAGAGAGAGAGAGAGAGACCCTACACTGAGTGGGGAGAGAGAGAGACCATACACTGAGTGGGGAGAGAGAGAGAGAGAGAGATCCTACACTGAGTGGGGGGAGAGAGAGAGAGAGAGACCCAACACTGAGTGGGGAGAGAGAGAGAGAGACTCTAAACTGAGCAGGGGGGGAGAGTGATAGAGACCCTACACTGAGTGGGGAGAGAGAGAGAGAGACCCTACACTGAGTGGGGAGAGAGAGAGAGAGAGAGAGAGAAAGAGAGAGAGAGACCCTAAACTGAGTGGGGGGAGAGAGAGAGAGAGAGAGAGAGAGAGACCCTACACTGAGTGGGGAGAGAGAGAGAGAGACCCTACACTGAGTGGGGAGAGAGAGAGAGAGAGAGACCCTACACTGTGTGGGGGTAGAGAGAGAGACCCTACACTGAGCGGGGAGAGAAAGAGTGAGGGAGACCCTACACTGAGTGGGGGGAGAGAGAGAGACCCTACACTGAGTGGGGAGAGAGATAGAGAGAGAGAGACCCTACACTGAGTGGGGAGAGAGAGAGAGAGAGAGAGAGAGACCCTACACTGAGTGGGGAGAGAGAGAGAGAGAGAGAGACCCTACACTGAGTGGGGAGAGAAAGAGAGAGGGAGACCCTAAACTGAGTGGTGGGAGAGAGAGAGACCCTACACTGAGTGGGGAGAGAGATAGAGAGAGAGAGACCCTACACTGAGTGGGGAGAGAGATAGAGAGAGAGAGAGAGACCCTACACTGAGTGGGGAGAGAGATAGAGAGAGAGAGACCCTACACTGAGTGGGGAGAGAGAGAGAGAGAGAGAGAGAGACCCTACACTGAGTGGGGAGAGAGAGAGAGAGAGAGAGAGACCCTACACTGAGTGGGGAGAGAAAGAGAGAGGGAGACCCTACACTGAGTGTGGGGAGAGAGAGAAAGACCTACACTGAGGGGGAGAGAGAGAGAGAGAGAGACCCTACACTGAGTGGGGGGAGAGAGAGAGAGAGAGAGAGAGACCCTACACTGAGTGGGGAGAGAGAGAGAGGGAGACCCTATACTGAGTGGGGGGAGAGAGAAAGAGAGACTCTACACTGAGTGGGGAGAGAGAGAGAGAGGGAGACCCTACACTGAGTGTGGGGAGAGAGAGAAAGACCCTACACTGAGTGGGGGGAGAGAGAGAGAGAGAGACCCTACACTGAGTGGGGGGAGAGAGAGAGAGAGAGAGAGAGAGACCCTACACTGAGTGGGGAGAGAGAGAGACCCGACACTGAGTGGGGAGAGAGAAAGAGAGAGACCCTACACTGAGTGGGGAGAGAGAGAGAGGGAGACCCTACACTGAGTGGGGGGAGAGAGAGAGAGAGAGACCCTACACTGAGTGGGGAGAGAGAGAGAGAGACCCTACACTGAGTGGGGGGAGAGAGAGAGAGAGAGAGAGACCCTACACTGAGTGGGGAGAGAGAGAGAGACTCTACACTGAGTGGTGGGAGAGAGAAACAGGATGGTCTACACCTGAACCTGAGGGGAACCAGTATCCTTGGGGGGAGGTTTGCTAGTGCTCTTGGGGGGGGTTTAAACTAACTCGGCAGGGGCATGGGAACCCAGATTGTAGCTTCAGGGTGCAGGGCCAGGAGTGTAGGGAGGTGAGGAACATGGCATCAATTTCCAAGGAGGGTGCCTGTAAACAGGGAAGTTGTTTGAAGTGTGTATACTTCAATGCAAGAAGTATACGAAATAAGGTAGGTGAACTTGCAGCGTGGGTTGGTACCTGGGACTTCGATGTTGTGGCTATTACGGAGACATGGCTAGAACAGGGACAGGATTGGCTGTTGCAGGTTCCGGGATTTAAATGTTTTAGTAGGTTTAGAGGTGGGGGTAAAAGAGGGGGAGGTGTGGCATTGCTTGTCAAAGACAGTATTACAGCGGTGGAAAGGACGATGGATGAGGACTTGCCATCTGAGGTAGTTTGGGCTGAGGTTAGGAATAGGAAAGGTGAGGTCACCCTGTTGGGAGTCTTTTACAGGCCTCCTAATAGTCCTAGAATCATTGAAGAAAGGATTGGGAAGGTGATTCAGGAGATGAGTGACAGTAATAGGGTGGTTGTTATGGGGGACTTTAACTTTCCTGATATTGATTGGGAAAGCTATAGCTCAAGTTCGTTAGATGGGTCAGTGTTTGTTCAATGTGTGCAGGAGAGTTTCCTGACACAATATGTAGACAGGCCAACAAGAGGTGAGGCCATACTGGATTTGGTTCTGGGTAACGAACCAGGCCAGGTGTTAGAATTAGAGGTAGGTGAGCACTTTGGGGATAGTGACCATAATTCGGTGATTTTTACACTCGTGATGGAGAGGGATAAGTGTGTACTACAGGGCAAGAATTATAGCTGGGGTAAGGGAAATTATGATGCGGTGAGGCATGACTTAGGATGTGTGGCTTGGAAAAGTAGACTCCAAGGCAAGAGTGTAAATGATATGTGGAACTTGTTCAAGGGGCAACTATTGAGTGTCCTTGATAATTATGTACCTGTCAGGCAGGTAGGAAAGGGTCGTGCGAGGGAGCCGTGGTTTAATAAGGAATTGGAATCCCTTGTTAAATGGAAGAGGGTGGCCTATCTCAAGATGAGACGTGAAGGTTCAATTGGGGCGATTGAGAGTTATAGGGTAGCCAGGAAGGACCTGAAGAGAGAGCTAAAAGCAGCAAGGAGGGGACACGAAAGGTCCTTAGTAGATAGGATTAGGGAAAACCCTAAGGCTTTCTATAGGTATGTTAGGAATAAAAGAATGACTAGGGTAGGAATAGGTCCAGTCAAGGATAGTAGGGGGAAGTTGCGTGTGGAGGCGGAAGAGATTGGGGAGACACTGAATGAATACTTTTCTTCAGTATTCACTCAGGAACAGGGCATTGTTGTCGATGAGAATACTGAGGCACAAATAAGTAGAATGGATGGCTTTGAGGTATGTAGAGAAGAGGTGTTGGAAATCCTGGAAAAGGTGAAAATAGATAAGTCCCCTGGGCCTGATGGCATTTATCCTAGGATTCTCTGGGAAGCAAGGGAGGAGATTGCAGAGCCATTGGCCTTGATTTTTATGTCCTCTTTGTCTACAGGAGTAGTCCCAGAAGACTGGAGGATAGCAAATGTGGTTCCCTTGTTCAAAAAGGGGAGTAGGGATAGCCCTAGTAACTATAGGCCGGTGAGTCTCACTTCTGTTGTGGGCAAAGTCTTAGAGAGAATTGTAAGGGATAGGATTTATGCACATCTAGATAGGAATAATGTGATCAAGGATAGTCAGCATGGTTTTGTGAAGGGCAAGTCGTGCCTCACAAACCTTATTGAATTCTTTGAAAAGGTGACGAAGGAGGTTGATGAGGGGAAAGCGGTAGATGTGGTATATATGGATTTTAGTAAGGCGTTCGATAAGGTTCCCCATGGTAGGCTACTGCAGAAAATACGGAGATATGGCATTGAGGGTGAGTTGGAGGTTTGGATTAGGAATTGGCTGGATGGAAGAAGACAGAGGGTAGTAGTTGATGGCAAAGTTTCTTCATGGAGTGCCGTCACTAGCGGTGTTCCGCAAGGATCTGTTTTGGGACCATTGCTGTTTGTCATTTTTATAAATGACCTGGAAGAGGGGTTAGAAGGTTGGGTGAGCAAGTTTGCGGATGACACGAAAGTCGGAGGAGTTGTTGACAGTGAGGAAGCATGTGGCAGGTTACAGCAGGATATAGAGAAGCTGCAGAGCTGGGCAGAAAGGTGGCAGATGGAATTCAATGTAGCTAAGTGCGAGGTGATTCACTTTGGGAAGAATAACAAAAAGATGGGGTACTGGGCTAATGGTCGGATACTTGGTAGTGTGGATGAGCAGAGGGATCTTGGTGTCCATGTACACAGATCTCTGAAAGTTGCCACCCAGGTAAATAGTGCGGTGAGGAAGGCATATGGCGTACTGGCTTTTATTGGTAGAGGAATTGAGTTCCGGAGTCCTGAGGTCATGATGCAGTTGTATAAGACTCTGGTACGGCCGCATCTGGAATATTGTGTGCAGTTTTGGTCGCCATACTATAGGAAGGATGTGGAGGCATTGGAACGGGTGCAGAGGAGGTTTACCAGGATGTTGCCTGGTATGAAAGGAAAATCGTATGAGGAAAGACTGAGGCACTTGGGGCTGTTTTCACTAGAGAAAAGAAGGTTTAGGGGTGACTTGATTGAGGTGTACAAGATGATTAGGGGGTTAGATAGGGTCGACAGTATGAACCTTTTCCCGCGTATTGAGTCGGGTATTACAAGGGGGCATAGCTTTAAATTAAGGGGGGGTAGATATAGGACTGATGTTAGGGGTAGGTTCTTCACTCAGCGAGTCGTTAGTTCATGGAATGCCCTGCCAGTAACAGTGGTGGACTCTCCCTCTTTATGGGCATTTAAGAGGGCATTGGATAGGTATATGGAGGATAGTGGGTTAGTGTAGTTTAGGTGGGCTTGGATCGGCGCAACATCGAGGGCCCAAGGGCCTGTACTGCGCTGTATTCTTCTATGTTCTATGTTCTATGTTCTAGAGAGACCCTACACTGAGCGGAGAGAGAGAGAGAGACCCTACACTGAGTGGGGAGAGAGAGAGAGAGAGAGAGAGAGACCCTACACTGAGCGGAGAGAGAGAGAGAGACCCTACACTGAGTGGGGAGGGAGAGAGAGATATAAAGAGAAAGAGAGAGAGAGAGAGACCCTACACTGAGGGGGGAGAAAGAGAGAGATATAAAGAGAAAGAGAGAGAGAGAGAGAGTCCCTACACTGAGGGGGGAGAAAGAGAGAGATAGAAAGAGAAAGAGAGAGAGAGAGAGACCCTACACTGAGTGAGGAGAGAGAGAGAGAGACCCTGCACTGAGTGGGGAGAGAGAGAGAGACCCTCCACTGAGTGGGGAGAGAGAGAGACCCTGCACTGAGTGAGGAGAGAGAGAGAGAGACCCTGCACTGAGTGGGGAGAGAGAGAGAGACCCTCCACTGAGTGGGGAGAGAGAGAGACCCTGCACTGAGTGGGGGGAGAGAGAGAGAGAGAGACCTTACACTGAGTGGAGGGAGAGACAGAGAGAGAGAGAGACCCTACACTGAGTGGGGAGGGAGAGAGAGAGAGACCCTATACTGAGTGGGGAGAGAGAGAGAGAGACCCTACACTGAGGGGGGAGAAAGAGAGAGAGATAGAAAGAGAAAGAGAGAGAGAGAGACCCTACACTGAGTGGGGAGAGAGAGAGAGACCCTGCACTGAGTGGGGGGAGAGAGAGAGAGAGAGAGAGAGAGACCATACACTGAGTGGGGAGAGAGAGAGAGAGACCCTACACTGAGTGGGGAGAGAGAGAGAGGGAGACCCTATACTGAGTGGGGGGAGAGAGAAAGAGAGACTCTACACTGAGTGGGGAGAGAGAGAGAGAGGGAGACCCTACACTGAGTGTGGGGAGAGAGAGAAAGACCCTACACTGAGTGGGGGGAGAGAGAGAGAGAGAGACCCTACACTGAGTGGGGGGAGAGAGAGAGAGAGAGAGAGAGAGACCCTACACTGAGTGGGGAGAGAGAGAGACCCGACACTGAGTGGGGAGAGAGAAAGAGAGAGACCCTACACTGAGTGGGGAGAGAGAGAGAGGGAGACCCTACACTGAGTGGGGGGAGAGAGAGAGAGAGAGACCCTACACTGAGTGGGGAGAGAGAGAGAGAGACCCTACACTGAGTGGGGGGAGAGAGAGAGAGAGAGAGAGACCCTACACTGAGTGGGGAGAGAGAGAGAGACTCTACACTGAGTGGTGGGAGAGAGAAACAGGATGGTCTACACCTGAACCTGAGGGGAACCAGTATCCTTGGGGGGAGGTTTGCTAGTGCTCTTGGGGGGGGTTTAAACTAACTCGGCAGGGGCATGGGAACCCAGATTGTAGCTTCAGGGTGCAGGGCCAGGAGTGTAGGGAGGTGAGGAACATGGCATCAATTTCCAAGGAGGGTGCCTGTAAACAGGGAAGTTGTTTGAAGTGTGTATACTTCAATGCAAGAAGTATACGAAATAAGGTAGGTGAACTTGCAGCGTGGGTTGGTACCTGGGACTTCGATGTTGTGGCTATTACGGAGACATGGCTAGAACAGGGACAGGATTGGCTGTTGCAGGTTCCGGGATTTAAATGTTTTAGTAGGTTTAGAGGTGGGGGTAAAAGAGGGGGAGGTGTGGCATTGCTTGTCAAAGACAGTATTACAGCGGTGGAAAGGACGATGGATGAGGACTTGCCATCTGAGGTAGTTTGGGCTGAGGTTAGGAATAGGAAAGGTGAGGTCACCCTGTTGGGAGTCTTTTACAGGCCTCCTAATAGTCCTAGAATCATTGAAGAAAGGATTGGGAAGGTGATTCAGGAGATGAGTGACAGTAATAGGGTGGTTGTTATGGGGGACTTTAACTTTCCTGATATTGATTGGGAAAGCTATAGCTCAAGTTCGTTAGATGGGTCAGTGTTTGTTCAATGTGTGCAGGAGAGTTTCCTGACACAATATGTAGACAGGCCAACAAGAGGTGAGGCCATACTGGATTTGGTTCTGGGTAACGAACCAGGCCAGGTGTTAGAATTAGAGGTAGGTGAGCACTTTGGGGATAGTGACCATAATTCGGTGATTTTTACACTCGTGATGGAGAGGGATAAGTGTGTACTACAGGGCAAGAATTATAGCTGGGGTAAGGGAAATTATGATGCGGTGAGGCATGACTTAGGATGTGTGGCTTGGAAAAGTAGACTCCAAGGCAAGAGTGTAAATGATATGTGGAACTTGTTCAAGGGGCAACTATTGAGTGTCCTTGATAATTATGTACCTGTCAGGCAGGTAGGAAAGGGTCGTGCGAGGGAGCCGTGGTTTAATAAGGAATTGGAATCCCTTGTTAAATGGAAGAGGGTGGCCTATCTCAAGATGAGACGTGAAGGTTCAATTGGGGCGATTGAGAGTTATAGGGTAGCCAGGAAGGACCTGAAGAGAGAGCTAAAAGCAGCAAGGAGGGGACACGAAAGGTCCTTAGTAGATAGGATTAGGGAAAACCCTAAGGCTTTCTATAGGTATGTTAGGAATAAAAGAATGACTAGGGTAGGAATAGGTCCAGTCAAGGATAGTAGGGGGAAGTTGCGTGTGGAGGCGGAAGAGATTGGGGAGACACTGAATGAATACTTTTCTTCAGTATTCACTCAGGAACAGGGCATTGTTGTCGATGAGAATACTGAGGCACAAATAAGTAGAATGGATGGCTTTGAGGTATGTAGAGAAGAGGTGTTGGAAATCCTGGAAAAGGTGAAAATAGATAAGTCCCCTGGGCCTGATGGCATTTATCCTAGGATTCTCTGGGAAGCAAGGGAGGAGATTGCAGAGCCATTGGCCTTGATTTTTATGTCCTCTTTGTCTACAGGAGTAGTCCCAGAAGACTGGAGGATAGCAAATGTGGTTCCCTTGTTCAAAAAGGGGAGTAGGGATAGCCCTAGTAACTATAGGCCGGTGAGTCTCACTTCTGTTGTGGGCAAAGTCTTAGAGAGAATTGTAAGGGATAGGATTTATGCACATCTAGATAGGAATAATGTGATCAAGGATAGTCAGCATGGTTTTGTGAAGGGCAAGTCGTGCCTCACAAACCTTATTGAATTCTTTGAAAAGGTGACGAAGGAGGTTGATGAGGGGAAAGCGGTAGATGTGGTATATATGGATTTTAGTAAGGCGTTCGATAAGGTTCCCCATGGTAGGCTACTGCAGAAAATACGGAGATATGGCATTGAGGGTGAGTTGGAGGTTTGGATTAGGAATTGGCTGGATGGAAGAAGACAGAGGGTAGTAGTTGATGGCAAAGTTTCTTCATGGAGTGCCGTCACTAGCGGTGTTCCGCAAGGATCTGTTTTGGGACCATTGCTGTTTGTCATTTTTATAAATGACCTGGAAGAGGGGTTAGAAGGTTGGGTGAGCAAGTTTGCGGATGACACGAAAGTCGGAGGAGTTGTTGACAGTGAGGAAGCATGTGGCAGGTTACAGCAGGATATAGAGAAGCTGCAGAGCTGGGCAGAAAGGTGGCAGATGGAATTCAATGTAGCTAAGTGCGAGGTGATTCACTTTGGGAAGAATAACAAAAAGATGGGGTACTGGGCTAATGGTCGGATACTTGGTAGTGTGGATGAGCAGAGGGATCTTGGTGTCCATGTACACAGATCTCTGAAAGTTGCCACCCAGGTAAATAGTGCGGTGAGGAAGGCATATGGCGTACTGGCTTTTATTGGTAGAGGAATTGAGTTCCGGAGTCCTGAGGTCATGATGCAGTTGTATAAGACTCTGGTACGGCCGCATCTGGAATATTGTGTGCAGTTTTGGTCGCCATACTATAGGAAGGATGTGGAGGCATTGGAACGGGTGCAGAGGAGGTTTACCAGGATGTTGCCTGGTATGAAAGGAAAATCGTATGAGGAAAGACTGAGGCACTTGGGGCTGTTTTCACTAGAGAAAAGAAGGTTTAGGGGTGACTTGATTGAGGTGTACAAGATGATTAGGGGGTTAGATAGGGTCGACAGTATGAACCTTTTCCCGCGTATTGAGTCGGGTATTACAAGGGGGCATAGCTTTAAATTAAGGGGGGGTAGATATAGGACTGATGTTAGGGGTAGGTTCTTCACTCAGCGAGTCGTTAGTTCATGGAATGCCCTGCCAGTAACAGTGGTGGACTCTCCCTCTTTATGGGCATTTAAGAGGGCATTGGATAGGTATATGGAGGATAGTGGGTTAGTGTAGTTTAGGTGGGCTTGGATCGGCGCAACATCGAGGGCCCAAGGGCCTGTACTGCGCTGTATTCTTCTATGTTCTATGTTCTATGTTCTAGAGAGACCCTACACTGAGCGGAGAGAGAGAGAGAGACCCTACACTGAGTGGGGAGAGAGAGAGAGAGAGAGAGAGAGACCCTACACTGAGCGGAGAGAGAGAGAGAGACCCTACACTGAGTGGGGAGGGAGAGAGAGATATAAAGAGAAAGAGAGAGAGAGAGAGACCCTACACTGAGGGGGGAGAAAGAGAGAGATATAAAGAGAAAGAGAGAGAGAGAGAGAGTCCCTACACTGAGGGGGGAGAAAGAGAGAGATAGAAAGAGAAAGAGAGAGAGAGAGAGACCCTACACTGAGTGAGGAGAGAGAGAGAGAGACCCTGCACTGAGTGGGGAGAGAGAGAGAGACCCTCCACTGAGTGGGGAGAGAGAGAGACCCTGCACTGAGTGAGGAGAGAGAGAGAGAGACCCTGCACTGAGTGGGGAGAGAGAGAGAGACCCTCCACTGAGTGGGGAGAGAGAGAGACCCTGCACTGAGTGGGGGGAGAGAGAGAGAGAGAGACCTTACACTGAGTGGAGGGAGAGACAGAGAGAGAGAGAGACCCTACACTGAGTGGGGAGGGAGAGAGAGAGAGACCCTATACTGAGTGGGGAGAGAGAGAGAGAGACCCTACACTGAGGGGGGAGAAAGAGAGAGAGATAGAAAGAGAAAGAGAGAGAGAGAGACCCTACACTGAGTGGGGAGAGAGAGAGAGACCCTGCACTGAGTGGGGGGAGAGAGAGAGAGAGAGAGAGAGAGACCATACACTGAGTGGGGAGAGAGAGAGAGAGACCCTAAACTGAGCAGAGGGGGAGAGAGAGAGACCCTACACTGAGTGGGGAGAGAGAGAGAGAGACCCTACACTGAGTGAGGGGAGAGAGAGAGACCCTACACTGAGTGGGGGGGGAGAGAGAGAGACGCTACGCTGATTGGGGACAGAGAGAAAGAGAGAGCGAGACCCTAAACTATGGGGGAGAGAGAGAGAGAGAGAGAGACCCTACACTGAGTGGGGAGAGAGAGAGAGAGAGAGAGAGAGAGACCCTACACTGAGTGGGGAGAGAGAGAGACCCGACACTGAGTGGGGAGAGAGAGAGAGAGAGATCCTACACTGAGTGGGGGGAGAGAGAGAGAGAGAGACCCAACACTGAGTGGGGAGAGAGAGAGAGAGACCCTAAACTGAGCAGGGGGGGAGAGAGATAGAGACCCTACACTGAGTGGGGAGAGAGAGAGAGAGAGAGACCCTACACTGAGTGGGGAGGGAGAGAGACCCTACACTGAGTGGGGAGAGAGAGAGAGAGACCCTACACTGAGTGGGGGGAGAGAGAGAGAGAGAGACCCAACACTGAGTGGGGAGAGAGAGAGAGAGAGAGAGAGAGAGAGAGACCCTAAACTGAGCAGGGGGGGAGAGAGATAGAGACCCTACACTGAGTGGGGAGAGAGAGAGAGAGAGAGACCCTACACTGAGTGGGGAGAGAGAGAGAGAGAGACCCTACACTGAGGGGGGAGAAAGAGAGAGAGATAGAAAGAGAAAGAGAGAGAGAGAGAGACCCTACACTGAGTGGGGAGAGAGAGAGAGACCCTGCACTGAGTGGGGGGAGAGAGAGAGAGAGAGAGAGACCCTGCACTGAGTGGGGGGAGAGAGAGAGAGAGAGACCTTACACTGAGTGGGGGGAGAGACAGAGAGAGAGAGAGACCCTACACTGAGTGGGGAGGGAGAGAGAGAGAGACCCTATACTGAGTGGGGAGAGAGAGAGAGAGACCCTACACTGAGGGGGGAGAAAGAGAGAGAGATAGAAAGAGAAAGAGAGAGAGAGACCCTACACTGAGTGGGGAGAGAGAGAGAGACCCTGCACTGAGTGGGGGGAGAGAGAGAGAGAGAGAGAGAGAGACCATACACTGAGTGGGGAGAGAGAGAGAGAGACCCTAAACTGAGCAGAGGGGGAGAGAGAGAGACCCTACACTGAGTGGGGAGAGAGAGAGAGAGACCCTACACTGAGTGAGGGGAGAGAGAGAGACCCTACACTGAGTGGGGGGGGGAGAGAGAGAGACGCTACGCTGATTGGGGACAGAGAGAAAGAGAGAGCGAGACCCTAAACTATGGGGGAGAGAGAGAGAGAGAGAGAGACCCTACACTGAGTGGGGGGAGAGAGAGAGAGAGAGAGAGAGAGACCCTACACTGAGTGGGGAGAGAGAGAGACCCGACACTGAGTGGGGAGAGAGAGAGAGAGAGATCCTACACTGAGTGGGGGGAGAGAGAGAGAGAGAGACCCAACACTGAGTGGGGAGAGAGAGAGAGAGAGAGAGACCCTACACTGAGTGGGGAGAGAGAGAGACCATACACTGAGTGGGGAGAGAGAGAGAGAGAGATCCTACACTGAGTGGGGGGAGAGAGAGAGAGAGAGACCCAACACTGAGTGGGGAGAGAGAGAGAGAGACCCTAAACTGAGCAGGGGGGGAGAGAGATAGAGACCCTACACTGAGTGGGGAGAGAGAGAGAGAGAGACCCTACACTGAGTGGGGAGGGAGAGAGACCCTACACTGAGTGGGGAGAGAGAGAGAGAGACCCTACACTGAGTGGGGGGAGAGAGAGAGAGAGAGACCCAACACTGAGTGGGGAGAGAGAGAGAGAGAGAGAGAGAGAGAGAGACCCTAAACTGAGCAGGGGGGGAGAGAGATAGAGACCCTACACTGAGTGGGGAGAGAGAGAGAGAGAGACCCTACACTGAGTGGGGAGAGAGAGAGAGAGAGAGAGAGAGAGAAAGAGAGAGAGAGACCCTAAACTGAGTGGGGGGAGAGAGAGAGAGAGAGAGACCCTACACTGAGTGGGGAGAGAGAGAGAGAGACCCTACACTGAGTGGGGAGAGAGAGAGAGAGAGAGACCCTACACTGTGTGGGGGGAGAGAGAGAGACCCTACACTGAGTGGGGAGAGAAAGAGTGAGGGAGACCCTACACTGAGTGGGGGGAGAGAGAGAGACCCTACACTGAGTGGGGAGAGAGATAGAGAGAGAGAGACCCTACACTGAGTGGGGAGAGAGAGAGAGAGAGAGAGAGAGAGAGACCCTACACTGAGTGGGGAGAGAGAGAGAGAGAGAGAGAGACCCTACACTGAGTGGGGAGAGAAAGAGAGAGGGAGACCCTAAACTGAGTGGTGGGAGAGAGAGAGACCCTACACTGAGTGGGGAGAGAGATAGAGAGAGAGAGACGCTACACTGAGTGGGGAGAGAGATAGAGAGAGAGAGACCCTACACTGAGTGGGGAGAGAGAGAGAGAGAGAGAGAGAGAGACCCTACACTGAGTGGGGAGAGAGAGAGACCCGACACTGAGTGGGGAGAGAGAAAGAGAGAGACCCTACACTGAGTGGGGAGAGAGAGAGAGGGAGACCCTACACTGAGTGGGGGGAGAGAGAGAGAGAGAGACCCTACACTGAGTGGGGAGAGAGATAGAGAGAGAGAGACCCTACACTGAGTGGGGAGAGAGAGAGAGAGAGAGAGAGAGACCCTACACTGAGTGGGGAGAGAGAGAGAGAGAGACCCTACACTGAGTGGGGAGAGAAAGAGAGAGGGAGACCCTACACTGAGTGTGGGGAGAGAGAGAGAAAGACCCTACACTGAGGGGGAGAGAGAGAGAGAGAGAGAGAGAGAGAGAGAGAGAGACCCTACACTGAGTGGGGGGAGAGAGAGAGAGAGAGAGAGAGAGACCCTACACTGAGTGGGGAGAGAGAGAGAGGGAGACCCTATACTGAGTGGGGGGAGAGAGAAAGAGAGACTCTACACTGAGTGGGGAGAGAGAGAGAGAGGGAGACCCTACACTGAGTGGGGGGAGAGAGAGAGAGAGAGAGAGAGAGACCCTACACTGAGTGGGGGGAGAGAGAGAGAGAGAGACCCTACACTGAGTGGGGGGAGAGAGAGAGAGAGAGAGAGAGAGACCCTACACTGAGTGGGGAGAGAGAGACCCGACACTGAGTGGGGAGAGAGAAAGAGAGAGACCCTACACTGAGTGGGGAGAGAGAGAGAGGGAGACCCTACACTGAGTGGGGGGAGAGAGAGAAAGAGAGACCCTACACTGAGTGGGGAGAGAGAGAGAGAGAGAGACCCTACACTGAGTGGGGGGAGAGAGAGAGAGAGAGAGACCCTACACTGAGTGGGGAGAGAGAGAGAGACTCTACACTGAGTGGTGGGAGAGAGAGAGACCCTACACTGTGTGGGGGGAGAGAGAGAGACCCTACACTGAGTGGGGAGAGAAAGAGTGAGGGAGACCCTACACTGAGTGGGGGGAGAGAGAGAGACCCTACACTGAGTGGGGAGAGAGATAGAGAGAGAGAGACCCTACACTGAGTGGGGAGAGAGAGAGACCCTGCACTGAGTGGGGGGAGAGAGAGAGAGACCTTACACTGAGTGGGGGGAGAGAGAGAGAGAGAGAGAGACCCTACACTGAGTGGGGAGGGAGAGAGAGAGAGACCCTGCACTGAGTGGGGGAGAAAGAGAGAGATATAAAGAGAAAGAGAGAGAGAGAGAGACCCTACACTGAGGGGGGAGAAAGAGAGAGATATAAAGAGAAAGAGAGAGAGAGAGAGAGTCCCTACACTGAGGGGGGAGAAAGAGAGAGATAGAAAGAGAAAGAGAGAGAGAGAGAGACCCTACACTGAGTGAGGAGAGAGAGAGAGAGACCCTGCACTGAGTGGGGAGAGAGAGAGAGACCCTCCACTGAGTGGGGAGAGAGAGAGACCCTGCACTGAGTGAGGAGAGAGAGAGAGAGACCCTGCACTGAGTGGGGAGAGAGAGAG
Organism: Chiloscyllium plagiosum; assembly: GCF_037043375.1. Classification (NCBI taxonomy): domain Eukaryota; kingdom Metazoa; phylum Chordata; class Chondrichthyes; order Orectolobiformes; family Hemiscylliidae; genus Chiloscyllium; species Chiloscyllium plagiosum. The sequence continues at coordinate 3,217,162 of NW_028270182.1, forward strand.
AGACCCTCCACTGAGTGGGGAGAGAGAGAGACCCTGCACTGAGTGGGGGGAGAGAGAGAGAGAGAGACCTTACACTGAGTGGAGGGAGAGACAGAGAGAGAGAGAGACCCTACACTGAGTGGGGAGGGAGAGAGAGAGAGACCCTATACTGAGTGGGGAGAGAGAGAGAGAGACCCTACACTGAGGGGGGAGAAAGAGAGAGAGATAGAAAGAGAAAGAGAGAGAGAGAGACCCTACACTGAGTGGGGAGAGAGAGAGAGACCCTGCACTGAGTGGGGGGAGAGAGAGAGAGAGAGAGAGAGAGACCATACACTGAGTGGGGAGAGAGAGAGAGAGACCCTAAACTGAGCAGAGGGGGAGAGAGAGAGACCCTACACTGAGTGGGGAGAGAGAGAGAGAGACCCTACACTGAGTGAGGGGAGAGAGAGAGACCCTACACTGAGTGGGGGGGGAGAGAGAGAGACGCTACGCTGATTGGGGACAGAGAGAAAGAGAGAGCGAGACCCTAAACTATGGGGGAGAGAGAGAGAGAGAGAGAGACCCTACACTGAGTGGGGAGAGAGAGAGAGAGAGAGAGAGAGAGACCCTACACTGAGTGGGGAGAGAGAGAGACCCGACACTGAGTGGGGAGAGAGAGAGAGAGAGATCCTACACTGAGTGGGGGGAGAGAGAGAGAGAGAGACCCAACACTGAGTGGGGAGAGAGAGAGAGAGACCCTAAACTGAGCAGGGGGGGAGAGAGATAGAGACCCTACACTGAGTGGGGAGAGAGAGAGAGAGAGACCCTACACTGAGTGGGGAGGGAGAGAGACCCTACACTGAGTGGGGAGAGAGAGAGAGAGACCCTACACTGAGTGGGGGGAGAGAGAGAGAGAGAGACCCAACACTGAGTGGGGAGAGAGAGAGAGAGAGAGAGAGAGAGAGAGACCCTAAACTGAGCAGGGGGGGAGAGAGATAGAGACCCTACACTGAGTGGGGAGAGAGAGAGAGAGAGAGACCCTACACTGAGTGGGGAGAGAGAGAGAGAGAGACCCTACACTGAGGGGGGAGAAAGAGAGAGAGATAGAAAGAGAAAGAGAGAGAGAGAGAGACCCTACACTGAGTGGGGAGAGAGAGAGAGACCCTGCACTGAGTGGGGGGAGAGAGAGAGAGAGAGAGAGAGAGAGACCCTGCACTGAGTGGGGGGAGAGAGAGAGAGAGAGACCTTACACTGAGTGGGGGGAGAGACAGAGAGAGAGAGAGACCCTACACTGAGTGGGGAGGGAGAGAGAGAGAGACCCTATACTGAGTGGGGAGAGAGAGAGAGAGACCCTACACTGAGGGGGGAGAAAGAGAGAGAGATAGAAAGAGAAAGAGAGAGAGAGACCCTACACTGAGTGGGGAGAGAGAGAGAGACCCTGCACTGAGTGGGGGGAGAGAGAGAGAGAGAGAGAGAGAGACCATACACTGAGTGGGGAGAGAGAGAGAGAGACCCTAAACTGAGCAGAGGGGGAGAGAGAGAGACCCTACACTGAGTGGGGAGAGAGAGAGAGAGACCCTACACTGAGTGAGGGGAGAGAGAGAGACCCTACACTGAGTGGGGGGGGGAGAGAGAGAGACGCTACGCTGATTGGGGACAGAGAGAAAGAGAGAGCGAGACCCTAAACTATGGGGGAGAGAGAGAGAGAGAGAGAGACCCTACACTGAGTGGGGGGAGAGAGAGAGAGAGAGAGAGAGAGACCCTACACTGAGTGGGGAGAGAGAGAGACCCGACACTGAGTGGGGAGAGAGAGAGAGAGAGATCCTACACTGAGTGGGGGGAGAGAGAGAGAGAGAGACCCAACACTGAGTGGGGAGAGAGAGAGAGAGAGAGAGACCCTACACTGAGTGGGGAGAGAGAGAGACCATACACTGAGTGGGGAGAGAGAGAGAGAGAGATCCTACACTGAGTGGGGGGAGAGAGAGAGAGAGAGACCCAACACTGAGTGGGGAGAGAGAGAGAGAGACCCTAAACTGAGCAGGGGGGGAGAGAGATAGAGACCCTACACTGAGTGGGGAGAGAGAGAGAGAGAGACCCTACACTGAGTGGGGAGGGAGAGAGACCCTACACTGAGTGGGGAGAGAGAGAGAGAGACCCTACACTGAGTGGGGGGAGAGAGAGAGAGAGAGACCCAACACTGAGTGGGGAGAGAGAGAGAGAGAGAGAGAGAGAGAGAGACCCTACACTGAGCAGGGGGGGAGAGAGATAGAGACCCTACACTGAGTGGGGAGAGAGAGAGAGAGAGACCCTACACTGAGTGGGGAGAGAGAGAGAGAGAGAGAGAGAGAAAGAGAGAGAGAGACCCTAAACTGAGTGGGGGGAGAGAGAGAGAGAGAGAGACCCTACACTGAGTGGGGAGAGAGAGAGAGAGACCCTACACTGAGTGGGGAGAGAGAGAGAGAGAGAGACCCTACACTGTGTGGGGGGAGAGAGAGAGACCCTACACTGAGTGGGGAGAGAAAGAGTGAGGGAGACCCTACACTGAGTGGGGGGAGAGAGAGAGACCCTACACTGAGTGGGGAGAGAGATAGAGAGAGAGAGACCCTACACTGAGTGGGGAGAGAGAGAGAGAGAGAGAGAGAGAGAGACCCTACACTGAGTGGGGAGAGAGAGAGAGAGAGAGAGAGACCCTACACTGAGTGGGGAGAGAAAGAGAGAGGGAGACCCTAAACTGAGTGGTGGGAGAGAGAGAGACCCTACACTGAGTGGGGAGAGAGATAGAGAGAGAGAGACGCTACACTGAGTGGGGAGAGAGATAGAGAGAGAGAGACCCTACACTGAGTGGGGAGAGAGAGAGAGAGAGAGAGAGAGAGACCCTACACTGAGTGGGGAGAGAGAGAGACCCGACACTGAGTGGGGAGAGAGAAAGAGAGAGACCCTACACTGAGTGGGGAGAGAGAGAGAGGGAGACCCTACACTGAGTGGGGGGAGAGAGAGAGAGAGAGACCCTACACTGAGTGGGGAGAGAGATAGAGAGAGAGAGACCCTACACTGAGTGGGGAGAGAGAGAGAGAGAGAGAGAGAGACCCTACACTGAGTGGGGAGAGAGAGAGAGAGAGACCCTACACTGAGTGGGGAGAGAAAGAGAGAGGGAGACCCTACACTGAGTGTGGGGAGAGAGAGAGAAAGACCCTACACTGAGGGGGAGAGAGAGAGAGAGAGAGAGAGAGAGAGAGAGAGAGACCCTACACTGAGTGGGGGGAGAGAGAGAGAGAGAGAGAGAGAGACCCTACACTGAGTGGGGAGAGAGAGAGAGGGAGACCCTATACTGAGTGGGGGGAGAGAGAAAGAGAGACTCTACACTGAGTGGGGAGAGAGAGAGAGAGGGAGACCCTACACTGAGTGGGGGGAGAGAGAGAGAGAGAGAGAGAGAGACCCTACACTGAGTGGGGGGAGAGAGAGAGAGAGAGACCCTACACTGAGTGGGGGGAGAGAGAGAGAGAGAGAGAGAGAGACCCTACACTGAGTGGGGAGAGAGAGACCCGACACTGAGTGGGGAGAGAGAAAGAGAGAGACCCTACACTGAGTGGGGAGAGAGAGAGAGGGAGACCCTACACTGAGTGGGGGGAGAGAGAGAAAGAGAGACCCTACACTGAGTGGGGAGAGAGAGAGAGAGAGAGACCCTACACTGAGTGGGGGGAGAGAGAGAGAGAGAGAGACCCTACACTGAGTGGGGAGAGAGAGAGAGACTCTACACTGAGTGGTGGGAGAGAGAGAGACCCTACACTGTGTGGGGGGAGAGAGAGAGACCCTACACTGAGTGGGGAGAGAAAGAGTGAGGGAGACCCTACACTGAGTGGGGGGAGAGAGAGAGACCCTACACTGAGTGGGGAGAGAGATAGAGAGAGAGAGACCCTACACTGAGTGGGGAGAGAGAGAGACCCTGCACTGAGTGGGGGGAGAGAGAGAGAGACCTTACACTGAGTGGGGGGAGAGAGAGAGAGAGAGAGAGACCCTACACTGAGTGGGGAGGGAGAGAGAGAGAGACCCTGCACTGAGTGGGGGGAGAGAGAGAGAGAGAGAGACCCTACACTGAGTGGGGAGGGAGAGAGAGAGAGACCCTCCACTGAGTGGGGAGAGAGAGAGACCCTGCACTGAGTGGGGGGAGAGAGAGAGAGACCTTACACTGAGTGGGGGGGGAGAGAGAGAGAGAGAGAGACCCTACACTGAGTGGGGAGGGAGAGAGAGAGAGACCCTGCACTGAGTGGGGAGAGAGAGAGAGAGACCCTACACTGAGGGGGGAGAAAGAGAGAGAGATAGAAAGAGAAAGAGAGAGAGAGAGAGACCCTCCACTGAGTGGGGGGAGAGAGAGAGAGAGAGAGAGACCATACACTGAGTGGGGAGAGAGAGAGAGAGAGATCCTACACTGAGTGGGGGGAGAGAGAGAGAGAGAGACCCAACACTGAGTGGGGAGAGAGAGAGAGAGACCCTAAACTGAGCAGGGGGGGAGAGAGATAGAGACCCTACACTGAGTGGGGAGAGAGAGAGAGAGAGACCCTACACTGAGTGGGGAGGGAGAGAGACCCTACACTGAGTGGGGAGAGAGAGAGAGAGACCCTACACTGAGTGGGGGGAGAGAGAGAGAGAGAGACCCAACACTGAGTGGGGAGAGAGAGAGAGAGAGAGAGAGAGAGAGAGACCCTAAACTGAGCAGGGGGGGAGAGAGATAGAGACCCTACACTGAGTGGGGAGAGAGAGAGAGAGAGACCCTACACTGAGTGGGGAGAGAGAGAGAGAGAGAGAGAGAGAAAGAGAGAGAGAGACCCTAAACTGAGTGGGGGGAGAGAGAGAGAGAGAGAGACCCTACACTGAGTGGGGAGAGAGAGAGAGAGACCCTACACTGAGTGGGGAGAGAGAGAGAGAGAGAGACCCTACACTGTGTGGGGGGAGAGAGAGAGACCCTACACTGAGTGGGGAGAGAAAGAGTGAGGGAGACCCTACACTGAGTGGGGGGAGAGAGAGAGACCCTACACTGAGTGGGGAGAGAGATAGAGAGAGAGAGACCCTACACTGAGTGGGAGAGAGAGAGAGAGAGAGAGAGAGAGAGACCCTACACTGAGTGGGGAGAGAGAGAGAGAGAGAGAGAGACCCTACACTGAGTGGGGAGAGAAAGAGAGAGGGAGACCCTAAACTGAGTGGTGGGAGAGAGAGAGACCCTACACTGAGTGGGGAGAGAGATAGAGAGAGAGAGACGCTACACTGAGTGGGGAGAGAGATAGAGAGAGAGAGACCCTACACTGAGTGGGGAGAGAGAGAGAGAGAGAGAGAGAGAGACCCTACACTGAGTGGGGAGAGAGAGAGACCCGACACTGAGTGGGGAGAGAGAAAGAGAGAGACCCTACACTGAGTGGGGAGAGAGAGAGAGGGAGACCCTACACTGAGTGGGGGGAGAGAGAGAGAGAGAGACCCTACACTGAGTGGGGAGAGAGATAGAGAGAGAGAGACCCTACACTGAGTGGGGAGAGAGAGAGAGAGAGAGAGAGAGACCCTACACTGAGTGGGGAGAGAGAGAGAGAGAGACCCTACACTGAGTGGGGAGAGAAAGAGAGAGGGAGACCCTACACTGAGTGTGGGGAGAGAGAGAGAAAGACCCTACACTGAGGGGGAGAGAGAGAGAGAGAGAGAGAGAGAGAGAGAGAGAGACCCTACACTGAGTGGGGGGAGAGAGAGAGAGAGAGAGAGAGAGACCCTACACTGAGTGGGGAGAGAGAGAGAGGGAGACCCTATACTGAGTGGGGGGAGAGAGAAAGAGAGACTCTACACTGAGTGGGGAGAGAGAGAGAGAGGGAGACCCTACACTGAGTGGGGGGAGAGAGAGAGAGAGAGAGAGAGAGACCCTACACTGAGTGGGGGGAGAGAGAGAGAGAGAGACCCTACACTGAGTGGGGGGAGAGAGAGAGAGAGAGAGAGAGAGACCCTACACTGAGTGGGGAGAGAGAGACCCGACACTGAGTGGGGAGAGAGAAAGAGAGAGACCCTACACTGAGTGGGGAGAGAGAGAGAGGGAGACCCTACACTGAGTGGGGGGAGAGAGAGAAAGAGAGACCCTACACTGAGTGGGGAGAGAGAGAGAGAGAGAGACCCTACACTGAGTGGGGGGAGAGAGAGAGAGAGAGAGACCCTACACTGAGTGGGGAGAGAGAGAGAGACTCTACACTGAGTGGTGGGAGAGAGAGAGACCCTACACTGTGTGGGGGGAGAGAGAGAGACCCTACACTGAGTGGGGAGAGAAAGAGTGAGGGAGACCCTACACTGAGTGGGGGGAGAGAGAGAGACCCTACACTGAGTGGGGAGAGAGATAGAGAGAGAGAGACCCTACACTGAGTGGGGAGAGAGAGAGACCCTGCACTGAGTGGGGGGAGAGAGAGAGAGACCTTACACTGAGTGGGGGGAGAGAGAGAGAGAGAGAGAGACCCTACACTGAGTGGGGAGGGAGAGAGAGAGAGACCCTGCACTGAGTGGGGGAGAGAGAGAGAGAGAGAGACCCTACACTGAGTGGGGAGGGAGAGAGAGAGAGACCCTCCACTGAGTGGGGAGAGAGAGAGACCCTGCACTGAGTGGGGGGAGAGAGAGAGAGACCTTACACTGAGTGGGGGGGGAGAGAGAGAGAGAGAGAGACCCTACACTGAGTGGGGAGGGAGAGAGAGAGAGACCCTGCACTGAGTGGGGAGAGAGAGAGAGAGACCCTACACTGAGGGGGGAGAAAGAGAGAGAGATAGAAAGAGAAAGAGAGAGAGAGAGAGACCCTCCACTGAGTGGGGGGAGAGAGAGAGAGAGAGAGAGACCATACACTGAGTGGGGAGAGAGAGAGAGAGACCCTGCACTGAGTGGGGAGAGAGAGAGAGACCCTCCACTGAGTGGGGGGAGAGAGAGAGACCCTGCACTGAGTGGGGGGAGAGAGAGAGAGAGACCCTACACTGAGTGGGGGGAGAGAGAGAGAGACCCTACACTGATTGGGGGAGAGAGAGAGAGAGACCCTATACTGAGTGGGGGGAGAGAGAGAGAGACCCTACACTGAATGGAGAGAGAGAGAGAGAGAGAGAGAGAGACCCTAAACTGAGCAGAGGGGGAGAGAGAGAGAGACCCTACACTGAGTGGGGAGGGAGAGAGAGAGAGACCCAACACTGAGTGGGGAGAGAGAGAGAGAGACCCTACACTGAGTGAGGGGAGAGAGAGAGAGACCCTACACTGAGTGAGGGGAGAGAGAGAGAGAGAGACCCTACACTGAGTGGGGGGAGGGAGAGAGAGAGAGAGAGAGAGACGCTACACTGATTGGGGACAGAGAGAAAGAGAGAGCGAGACCCTAAACTATGGGGGAGAGAGAGAGAGAGAGAGACCCTACACTGAGTGGGGGGAGAGAGAGAGAGAGAGAGAGAGAGAGAGACCCTGCACTGAGTGGGGAGAGAGAGAGACCCGACACTGAGTGGGGAGAGAGAAAGAGAGAGACCCTACACTGAGTGGGGAGAGAGAGAGAGAGAGATCCTACACTGAGTGGGGGGAAAGAGAGAGAAAGAGAGAGACAGACCCTACACTGAGTGGGGAGGGAGAGAGACCCTACACTGAGTGGGGAGAGAGAGAGAGAGACCCTACACTGAGTGGGGGGAGAGAGAGAGAGAGAGACCCAACACTGAGTGGGGAGAGAGAGAGAGAGCGAGAGAGACCCTAAACTGAGCAGGGGGGGAGAGAGATAGAGACCCTACACTGAGTGGGGAGAGAGAGAGAGAGAGAGAGACCCTAAACTGAGTGGGGGGAGAGAGAGAGAGAGAGAGAGAGAGAGACCCTACACTGAGTGGGGAGGGAGAGAGAGAGAGAGAGAGAGACCCTACACTGAGTGGGGAGAGAGAGAGAGAGAGAGACCCTACACTGTGTGGGGGGAGAGAGAGAGACCCTACACTGAGTGGGGTGAGAAAGAGTGAGGGAGACCCTACACTGAGTGGGGGGAGAGAGAGAGACCCTACACTGAGTGGGGAGAGAGAGAGAGAGAGAGACCCTACACTGAGTGGGGAGAGAGAGAGAGAGAGAGAGAGAGAGAGACCCTACACTGAGTGGGGAGAGAGAGAGAGAGAGAGACCCTACACTGAGTGGGGAGAGAAAGAGAGAGGGAGACCCTAAACTGAGTGGTGGGAGAGAGAGAGACCCTACACTGAGTGGGGGGAGAGAGAGAGAGAGAGAGAGAGACCCTACACTGAGTGGGGAGAGAGAGAGAGAGACCCTACACTGTGTGGGGAGAGAGAGAGAGAGGGAGACCCTACACTGAGTGTGGGGAGAGAGAGAAAGACCCTACACTGAGGGGGAGAGAGAGAGAGACCCTACACTGAGTGGGGAGAGAGAGAGAGGGAGACCCTACACTGAGTGGGGAGAGAGAGAGAGAGAGAGAGACCCTACACTGAGTGGGGAGAGAGAGAGAGAGAGACCCTACACTGAGTGGGGAGAGAGAGAGAGAGAGAGACCCTACACTGAGTGGGGGGAGAGAGAGAGAGAGAGAGACCCTACACTGAGCGGAGAGAGAGAGAGACCCTACACTGAGTGGGGAGAGTGAGAGAGAGACCCTACACTGAGTGGTGGGAGAGAGAGAGAGACCCTACACTGAGTGGGGAGAGAGAGAGAGACTCTACACTGAGTGGGGAGAGAGAGAGAGACCCTACACTGAGCGGAGAGAGAGAGAGACCCTACACTGAGTGGGGAGAGAGAGAGAGACCCTACACTGAGCGGAGAGAGAGAGAGAGAGAGACCCTACACTGAGTGGGGAGAGAGAGAGAGACTCTACACTGAGTGGGGGGAGAGAGAGAGACCCTACACTGAGCGGAGAGAGAGAGAGAGAGAGACCCTACACTGAGTGGGGAGAGAGAGAGAGAGAGAGAGAGAGAGAGACCCTACACTGAGTGGGGAGAGAGAGAGAGAGAGAGACCCTACACTGAGTGGGGAGAGAAAGAGAGAGGGAGACCCTACACTGAGTGGGGAGAGAGAGAGAGACCCTACACTGAGCGGAGAGAGAGAGAGACCCTACACTGAGTGGGGAGAGAGAGAGAGACCCTACACTGAGCGGAGAGAGAGAGAGAGAGAGACCCTACACTGAGTGGGGAGAGAGAGAGAGAGAGAGACCCTACACTGAGTGGGGAGAGAAAGAGAGAGGGAGACCCTACACTGAGTGGGGAGAGAGAGAGAGACCCTACACTGAGCGGAGAGAGAGAGAGACCCTACACTGAGTGGGGAGAGAGAGAGAGACCCTACACTGAGCGGAGAGAGAGAGAGAGAGAGACCCTACACTGAGTGGGGGGAGAGAGAGAGACCCTACACTGAGCGGAGAGAGAGAGAGAGAGAGACCCTACACTGAGTGGGGGGAGAGAGAGAGACCCTACACTGAGCGGAGAGAGAGAGAGAGAGAGACCCTACACTGAGTGGGGGGAGAGAGAGAGAGAGACCCTACACTGAGTGGTGGGAGAGAGAGAGAGAGACCCTACACTGAGTGGTGGGAGAGAGAGAGAGAGACCCTACACTGAGTGGTGGGAGAGAGAGAGAGAGACCCTACACTGAGTGGTGGGAGAGAGAGAGAGAGACCCTACACTGAGTGGTGGGAGAGAGAGAGAGAGACCCTACACTGAGCGGAGAGAGAGAGAGAGAGAGAGACCCTACACTGAGTGGGGAGAGAGAGAGAGACTCTACACTGAGTGGGGGGAGAGAGAGACCCTACACTGTGTGGTGGGAGAGAGAGAGAGAGACCCTACACTGAGTGGTGGGAGAGAGAGAGAGAGACCCTACACTGAGCGGAGAGAGAGAGAGACCCTACACTGAGCGGAGAGAGAGAGAGACCCTACACTGAGTGGTGGGAGAGAGAGAGAGAGACCCTAAACTGAGTGGTGGGAGAGAGAGAGAGAGACCCTACACTGAGTGGTGGGAGAGAGAGAGAGAGACCCTACACTGAGTGGTGGGAGAGAGAGAGAGAGACCCTACACTGAGTGGTGGGAGAGAGAGAGAGACCCTACACTGAGCGGAGAGAGAGAGAGACCCTACACTGAGTGGTGGGAGAGAGAGAGAGAGACCCTACACTGAGTGGTGGGAGAGAGAGAGAGAGACCCTACACTGAGTGGTGGGAGAGAGAGAGAGAGACCCTACACTGAGTGGTGGGAGAGAGAGAGAGAGACCCTACACTGAGTGGTGGGAGAGAGAGAGAGAGACCCTACACTGAGTGGTGGGAGAGAGAGAGAGAGAGAGAGAGAGACCCTACACTGAGTGGTGGGAGAGAGAGAGAGACCCTACACTGAGCGGAGAGAGAGAGAGAGAGAGAGAGAGACCGTTAGATGACCTTCCTGTATCTCGTCTTTACAAATATTGGATCAACTGGGAGCATCCATCAGATGCTTCTGGAAGACTGCAGTCATCTGTTTGGGCTGTAGGAGGAGGTCTTCCAGATTCACGGTTAAACACTGTTACCTTGTTGCCCAGAAACACGATGAAACAGTGTTTAGCACTGCTACCTCAGAGCACCAGAGACCCGGGTTCAATTCCCGCCTCAGGCAACTGTCTGTGTGGAGTTTGCACATTCTCTCCGTGTCTGCGTGGGTTTCCTCCGGGCGCTCCGGTTTCCTCCCACAGTCCAAAATGTGCAGGTCAGGTGAATTGGCCATGCTAAATTGCCCGTAGTGTTAGGTGAAGGGGTAAATGTAGGGGAATGGGTCTGGGTGGGTTGCTCTTCGAAGGGTTGGTGTGGACTTGTTGGGCCAAAGGGCCTAATCTGGAAAAAAGACCATGATAAATAGATACAGGAACAGGCCATTTGACTCCTTGAGCCTGCGCCCCCAACAATTGGATCATGCCTGATCCAACATTCCTCACATCCATTTTCCAGCCCTTTCCCTGTAATCCTGTATTCCCCAGCTAATCGAGAATCTATCTCGGCCTTCAATATTCACAACGACTCTACCCCCCCGACAGCTCTCTGTGGCAAGGAATTCCAAAGGCTCCTAACTCTCCACCTCTTCGACTGCACTGTACAGTACAGAGACTATTCAGAGCTGAAAATGTGTTGCTGGAAGAGCGCAGCAGGTCAGGCAGCATCCAGGGAACAGGAGAATCGACGTTTGGGGCATTCGCCCTTCTTCAGGAAGGCTTATGCCCGACCTGCTGCACTTTTCCAGCAACACATTTTCAGCTCTGATCTCCAGCATCTGCAGTCCTCACTTTCTCCTCCACAGAGACTATTCAGCCCATTGTGTCTGTACTAGCTCCTGGAAGAGCCCCCCAGCTCATTCCATTCTTCAGCCTGATCTCTGTAGCTCCCCAATCCTGGGACCCACTAATTCCGTGGAGAGTTACGCAGTTTGCCACTGGACACAGATGGACCCTCCACGGTCACATCACTGATTGGCCACTCAGTGTTTCAGACAGAGAGGTACAGGACAGTGCTCTGGGCCTGTTCGGGGTTTCTCAGGGAACTGGGACCTCTGAAAGGCTGACCTACCCGTTGGCCTGGGGGAGGCAGGCAGGGCTGTTGGTTCAGAATCACTTTACCCAGTAATGAGGGATCGTCACAGGATCAAGATGGATCCCCACAACGCAGAGAGACGGAGACGGAGGGATAGGGTGACAGAGAGAGAGGGAGACAGAAGGACAGAGGGGGAGACACAGAAACAGAGAGGCAGGGAGAGAAAGGAAGAGGGAGACAGAGAGAGAGAGAGGCAAACAGAGAGGGAGAGAGATCAAGAGACAGAGAGAGAGAAAGGGACACAAACAGGGAGACAGGGAGAGAGAAACATGGGGAGACGGTGGGGGGAAGAGTGTGTGTGTGTGCACGTGCGCGCGCATGTGCGTGTATCTGTATGTGTGTGAGAGTTATTGTGAGTGTGTGAGTGTATGTGTGAGCATGGGTGTGTGCGTGTGTCGGGGGAGGTGTGTGTATGTGTGTGTGTGCGTGCATGTGGGAATGTGTGCGTTTGGGTGTATATGTGTGTGTGTGTGGTGGGGGGAGGCTTTCAGTGATTTCTGTGGGCAGCCAGTAAGGATGTGCTGGACCTCATGGTCTCTGTCTGTGCTGTAATCATAACGAGGAGAGTAGGGAGAAGGGATAGCATCTGCACCAGAGCACAATGTTTGACTGGGATAGTGGGCAGACTGAGGGAACTGGCGACAGGTGTTTCGGAGGGACAGCTCCCGTCTGGCCATGCAGAGACAGGCAGAGGCACACGGAGGAGGTGGAAAACCACTTCTTTCCACAGGAAAGGAAAGGAGCAAGTCTGGAGAAAGTAACCCGCCAATAAACTCAAGCTCACAAGGAGATCAATGAGCGAGCAGTTTTGGTTTGGCGGTGGAAAGAGTAGGATTTAGAGGGAACACACTACCCCAGGAGGATATGTCTGGGAAGCTTGGGAGAATGGAGGGCGAGAGATGCCTGTTGTGAAGTTGGAACTCAACCAAACAACCTAATTAGCACAGTCTGTCAGAACATCCCCGATGCAGAGTTTAACAGTTGGCCAATTATCCAGCTTCATCAAGTCTACCCAATCCCCTCCTCACTGAGTCAGATGGCAGTAAAGTGTATCATCAGACAGTATGATAGCTGGCTGGATCGGCAAAGAGTCACAGGCTAAAACCAGCAGAGAATATGGAAGCATTAAATATGGAGAGGGCTTGTCTTTAATGATCCTGCCTGGGTAGCTGTAACCAGCAGACAGCAACACACCTGAAAGGAGCCTGGCATCTTAATGCAGGCTTCCTCGCAAAGTGCCAAATTGCAGGACCCAAATCGGGTAACCGCATTTATGCCCGGTGTTAACAACACTTGGGAGAAGAAATCACAAAGGAAAACTACATCAACTCCAGGTAAAATTTGTCACTTGATTAATAATCAAAAATGGTAAGTTGTAACTAATAACTGATAATACAAAGACTAAAGATTACTGTGTACCAGTCAGCTGGGCATACAAAATGGCCCCATTTTCGTAGGGCTAAAGTATTTTTGTTTTGCAAAACTCCCACCTATAATTCATTTTCCATTTCCTGCCACGTTCTGGAGCGTGAGTAGTCGGCCTGACTTTCTCACCCCACAAACACATGGTTTCCTCAGTGATATCATGTAGCTGCGCACAGGGACCGTGCTGACAATGCTGGCCGCGTGGTGAAAGTTTCTGAGGCTTAACACAGGCCCAGGCTTTGCCAATGACATTTTAGATAATGTCCACGACCGAGAGGGATGGAAGATTATCAGGAAGGGTATGCAGGAAGGTCGAGTTAAAGTCTGATTGGCTATGAGCTTATTGAATGGCGGATCAGGATTGAGGAGCCGACTGGCCTAATCTCATGCCTTGTTCACATGCCTCCTGCTCTTGCAGGGAGCTTTCAGAAGGTTAGCTTATCATCCCATTTCCACAATAGTTAGAACCCAAACAAGACAGTGTCACTCCAACAAGGGCTCCCACTGTCTGTAATGTTAAAAGATTAAATTGTACTCTCTCTCTGGACTCTCTCTGGGGTGGCACGGTGGCTCAGTGGTTAGCACTGTTGCCTCACAGTGCCAGGACCCAAGTTTGATTCTAGCCTCAGGCGACTGTCTGTGGAGTTTGCACGTTCTCCCCGTGTCTGCGTGGGTTTCCTCCAGGTGCTCCGGTTTCCTCCCACAACCCAAAGATGTGCAGGTTAAGGTGGATTGGCCATGGGAAATTGTCCCATAGGAAATTGTCCCATAGTTTCCAGGGATGTGCAGGTTAGGGTGGATTGGCCATGGGAAATTGTCCCTTCCAGGGATGTGCAGGTTAGGGTGGATTGGCCATGGGAAATTGTCCCACAGTGAACAGGAGCGAGCAGGTTAGAGTGGGTTTGCCATGGGAAATTGTCCTGTAGTGTCCATTGGTGACCAGGTTAGGGTGGATTGGCCATGGGAAATTGTCCCATAGTGTCCAGGGATGTGCAGGTTAGGGTGAATTGGCCATGGGAAATTGTCCCACAGTGTCAAAGGGTGAGCAGGTTAGGTGTATTAGTCACGGGAAATGTAGGGTACTGGTGGGTTACTCTTTGGAGGG
>NW_028270182.1:3825327-3830327 GCF_037043375.1 Chiloscyllium plagiosum
AGTGAGTGAGTGTGTGTGAGTGTGAGAGAGAGGGTGTGTGTGTGAGTGAGTGTGTGTGAGTGTGAGAGAGACGGAGTGTGTGTGAGTGAGTGAGTGTGTGTGTGTGAGAGTGTGTGTGAGTGAGTGAGTGTGTGTGAGTGTGAGAGAGAGGGTGTGTGTTTGTGTGAGGGAGTGTGTGTGAGTGTGAGAGAGTGGAAGTGTGTGTGTGCGAGTGTGTGTGTGTGTGCGAGTGTGTGTGTGTGAGTGAGTGTGTGAGTGTGAGAGAGAGAGTGTGGGGGTGTGAGTGTGTGAGTGTGACAGAGAGGGAGTGTGTGTGAGTGAGTGAGTGTGTGTGTGAGAGTGTGTGTGAGACTGTGTGTGTGAGTGAGTGTGTGTGAGTGTGTGAGAGAGGGTATGTGTGTGTGAGTGAGTGAGTGTGTGAGAGAGTGGGAATGTGTGTGTGTGAGTGTGTGTTTGTGTGAGTGTGAGAGAGAGAATGTGGGGGGGTGAGTGTGTGTGCGTGTGAGAGAGAGGGAGTGTGTGTGAGTGAGTGAGTGTGTGTGAGTGTGAGAGAGAGAGTGTGGGAGGGGGGTGAGTCTGTGTGAATGTGAGAGAGAGGGAGTGTGTGTGAGTGAGTGAGTGTGTGTGTGTGAGAGTGTGTGTGTGTGTGAGTGAGTGAGTGTGTGTGAGTGTGAGAGAGAGGGAGTGTGTGTGAGTGAGTGAGTGTGTGTGTGAGTGTGTGTGTGTGAGTGAGTGAGTTTGTGTGAGTGTGAGAGAGAGTCTGTGTGTGTGAGTGTGTGTGTGAGAGTGTGTGCGTGTGTGTGTGAGTGAGAGTGTGTGAGTGTGAGAGAGATGGAGTGTGTGTGTGTGTGTGAGTGAGTGTGTGAGTGTGTGTGAGTGTGAGAGAGATGGAGTGTGTGTGTGTGTGAGTGAGTGTGTGAGTGTGTGTGTGTGTGTGTGAGTGAGGGTGTGTGTGTGAGTGAGTGTGTGTGAGTGTGAGAGAGAGGGAGTGTGAGTGTGTGAGTGAGTGTGTGTGTGTGAGAGTGTGTGTGTGAGTGAGTGAGTGTGTGTGAGTGTGAGAGAGAGGGAGTGTGTGTGAGTGAGTGAGTGTGTGTGTGAGTGTGTGTGTGTGAGTGAGTGAGTTTGTGTGAGTGTGAGAGAGAGTCTGTGTGTGTGAGAGTGTGGGAGGGGGGTGAGTGTGTGTGAATGTGAGAGAGAGGGAGTGTGTGTGAGTGAGTGAGTGTGTGTGTGAGAGTGTGTGTGTGTGAGTGAGTGAGTGTGTGTGAGTGTGAGAGAGAGGGAGTGTGTGTGAGTGAGTGAGTGTGTGTGTGAGTGTGTGTGTGAGTGAGTGAGTTTGTGTGAGTGTGAGAGAGAGTCTGTGTGTGTGAGTGTGTGTGTGAGAGTGTGTGCGTGTGAGTGTGTGTGAGTGTGAGAGAGATGGAGTGTGTGTGTGTGTGTGAGTGAGTGTGTGAGTGTGTGTGAGTGTGAGAGAGATGGAGTGTGTGTGTGTGAGTGAGTGTGTGAGTGTGTGTGTGTGTGTGTGAGTGAGGGTGTGTGTGTGAGTGAGTGTGTGTGAGTGTGAGAGAGAGGGAGTGTGTGTGTGTGAGTGAGTGTGTGTGTGTGAGAGAGTGTGTGTGAGTGTGTGTGTGAGTGTGAGAGAGAGGGAGTGTGTGTGTGAGTGTGTGTGAGTGTGAGAGAGGGGGAGTGTGTAGTGTGAGTGTGTGTGTGAGAGTGTGTGTGAGAGTGAGTGAGTGTGTGTGAGTGTGAGAGAGAGGAAGTGTGTGTGTGTGAGTGTGTGTGTGTGTGAGTGTGTGTGCGAGTGAGTGAGTGAGTATGTGTGTGTGAGTGTGTGTGTGAGTGAGTGAGTGTGTGTGAGCGAGTGTGTGTGAGTGCGAGAGAGAAGGAGTGAGTGTGCGTGAGTGTGAGAGAGGGGGAGTGTGTGTGAGAGAGTGTGTGTGTGTGAGTGAGTGAGTGTGTGTGTGTGAGTGAGTGTGTGAATGTGAGTGAGTGTGAGAGAGAGGGAGTGTGTGTGTGTGTGTGTGAGTGAGTGTGTGTGAGTGTGAGAGAGAGGGTGTGTGAGTGAGTGAGTGTGTGTGAGTGTGAGAGAGGAGTGTGTGTGAGTGAGTGTGTGTGAGTGTGAGAGAGAGGGAGTGTGTGTGAGTGAGTGAGTGTGTGTGAGTGTGAGAGAGGAGTGTGAGAGAGAGGGAGTGTGTGTGTGTGAGTGAGTGAGTGTGTGTGAGTGTGAGAGAGAGGGAGTGTGTGTGTGAGTGAGAGAAAGGGAGTGTGTGTGTGTGTGAGTGAGTGTGTGTGAGTGTGAGAGAGAGGGAGTGTGTGTGTTTGAGACACAGATCTCCATGTCTTGCATTTGGGTGAAATCAGTGTTTGGTGATGACCCCAAAGCTGGGGCACATGTTTGGATTGAGCTGGGTATGGGGGTGTGTATTTGAGTGCGAGTGGGAATTTGGAATTGGGAATGGGTCTATAGGTTGGAATGGAAATTGGGAATGTAACTGTGGGTGGGGATGGGATTGGGGCTAGTGTTGAGGACTGGGAATGGGGATGGGACTGGAGGGATATTAGGAATGAGGATTGCACTGGGTGTGGATTGGACTGGGGTGGGGATTGGACTGGGGTGGGGATTGCACTGGGGTGTGGATTGGACTAGGGTGGGGTTTGAGAATGGGGGTGGGGATTGGACTGGGGTGTGGATTGGACTGGAGGTAGGGATTGGACTGGGGTGTGGATTGGACTGGAGGTGGGGATTGGACTGTGGTGGGGATTGGGCTGGGGTGGGGATTGGACTGGGGTGGGGATTGAGAATGGGGGTGAGGATTGGACTGGAGTGGGGATTGGACTGGAGGTGGGGATTGGACTGGAGGTGGGAATTGGACTAGGGTGGGGATTGTACTGGAGGTGGGGATTGGACTGGAGTGGGGATTGGACTGGGGTGGGGATTGGACTGGAGTGGGGATTGGACTGGGGTGGGGATTGGACTGGGGTGGGTATTGGACTGGGGTGGGGATTGGACTGGAGGTGGGGATTGGACTGGAGTGGGGATTGGACTGGGGTGTGGATTGGACTGGGGTGGGGATTGGACTGGAGGTGGGGATTGGACTGGGGTGGGTATTGGACTGGAGGTGGGGATTGGACTGGGGTGGGGATTGGACTGTGGATGGGACTGGAGGTGGAGATTAGGACTGGGGATTGGGAATGGGGATAGGTCTGGAGGGGGATAGGATAGGGTATGGGTGATGGGACTGTGGATGGGTATGGAACTGCAGGTGGGGATTGGAAATGGAGGTGGGACAAGGGATGGGAATGGACATGGGGTTCAGGATTAGGAATGGATATAGGGTTTGGGGATAGGGATGGGGAGTGGTAATGGGGATGGGGAATGGTAATAGGAATGGGACAGGAGTTGGGGTTGGGAATGGGGATTGGGAATGGGTATGGGACTGGGTTGGGTATTGGGAATGGGGATAGGGAATGGGGATGGGTGTGGGACTGTGGTTTGGGAATGGGGATGGGGAATGGAAATGGGGGTGGGACCAGGGGTGGGATTTGGGAATGGGGGTGGGACTGTGGATGGGGATGGACATGGGTGTCAGGATTGCAAATGGGGATGGGGAATAGTAATGGGGATGGGGGTTGGGAATGGGGTTGGGGAATAGGGATGGGACTTGGGATGGGGGTTGGGAATGGGGTTGGGGAATGGGGATGGGACGGTGTTGGGGATTGGGAATAGGGTTGGGGAATAGGGATGGGACTGGGGATGGGGGTTGGGAATGGGGTTGGGGAATGGGATGGGGCTTGGGAATAGGGTTGGGGAATGGGGATGGGACTGGGGATGGGGGTTGGGAATGGGGAGGGTGGATTTGGAATGGGGATTGGGAATGGGGATGGGGATGGGAATGGACATGGGTGTCAGGATTGCAAATGGGGATGGGGAATAGTAATGGGGATGGGGGTTGGGAACGGGGTTGGGGAATAGGGATGGGACTTGGGATGGGGGTTGGGAATGGGTTGGGGAATGGGGATGGGACTGTGTTGGGGATTGGGAATAGGGTTGGGGAATAGGGATGGGACTGGGGATGGGGGTTGGGAATGGGGTTGGGGAATGGGATGGGGCTTGGGAATAGGGTTGGGGAATGGGGATGGGGGTTGGGAATAGGGTTGGGGAATAGGGATGGGACTGGGGATGGGGGTTGGGAATGGGGAGGTTGGATTTGGAATGGGGATTGGGAATGGGGATCGGATAGGGATTCAGACTCCTACCTGCTAGCTTTCTCCAGCTGTAAGGTGATGATCTCAGAGGGAGTTGGTTGCTCCCAGTGTTGATGCAGGACCATGATTCCCGGGTCGGTGTTCCCTGCCCAGAAGAAGCAGTGACGGTGTATCTGGGTGGGGGCCGATTGAAATCCAACCGGAAAAGGGAGACAGAGAGAGAGTTAAGGAATCATTTGCCTCACTCTCTTGTCCCTCAACAGACAAGGGGAGAAAAGGTCAGGAACATTCCGACTAATCCCAACATCCCGGCAAATCTGGAAGGGAGAGGGGACAGTGGGATGGAGGGAGCAACTCTGAGACACACCGCGGGTCGCCGACGGAGACAGTGAGAGTAACACACACACACACACTCACATGCGCACTCACACACACACGCAAACACTAACACACACACACTCACTCACACACACACACTTACACACACACATGCACACACACACACTCACTCACACTAACACTCACACATACACTCACTCGCTCACACACACACTCACACTCAAACTCACACACACACACGCACACATACACACACTCACACACATGCACACACACACACACACTCACTCACACACACACACTCACTCACACTAACACACACACACTCACTCTCACACATACACACACTCACACACATGCACACACACACACTAACACACACACACTCACTCTCACACATACACACACACTCACACACACACACTCACACATACACACACACTCACACACACACTCAC
>NW_028270182.1:3835327-3928009 GCF_037043375.1 Chiloscyllium plagiosum
AGACCCGAGGGATCGAGTGGGTTCCCTTCGTTCCCTTTTCGTACGTTTGGAATTTTCGATGGATTTGTAGTCAGAGCCAATCCCTCTCAAAGAGGGATTGAGGGATTATGTGGATGGGACGCGGGATTCTGAAAGTGGGCAAAGTTGGACCGTCAGGTCTGAGAGACTTTCGGACGCCAATTAAAACACGGGGAGCTTTAATGATTAAATTATAAAACCATGAGGGGCATGGATAGGGTAAATAGTCAAGGTCAAGATTACAGTGGTGCTGGAAAAGCACAGCAGGTCCATGGAGCAGGAAAATCGACGTTTCGGGCAGGAGCCCTTCCTGATGAAGGGCTTTTGTCCGAAACGTCGATTCTCCTGCTCCTCGGATGCTGCCTGACCTGCTGTGCTTTTCCAGCAACACACTAACCTAGGATCTAATCTCCAGCATCTGCAGGACCCACTTCCACCTAAATAGACAAAGTCTTTTCCCTGGGGTGAGGGAGTCCAGAACTAGAGGGGCATAGGTTTAGGGTGAGAGGGGAAAGATATAAAAGAGACCTAAGGGACAACTTTTTCACACAGAGGGTGGTGCGTGTATGGAATGAGCTGCCAGAGGAAGTGGTGGAGGCTGGTACAATTACAACATTTAAAAGGCTTCTGGATGGGTATATGAATAGGAAGGGTTTGGAGGGATATGGGCCGGGTGCTGGCAGGTGGGACTAGATTGGGTTGGGATATCTGGTCAGTATGGACGGGTTGGGCCGAAGGGTGTGTTTCCCTGCTGTACATCTCTGTGACTCTATTAATGCATCTCTGGCCTTGCTACAGGAGAAGGAGATGGGAATTAAAACAGTGGTGGAGGAGGTCAGTCAGAGGCGCTATATCAATGGAGAAGGAGAATGCTGGAGGGAAGTCAGTGGTATCCATAGGGAGATGAACAGAGTGAATGTTTCGAGTCCAGGAGAACACTCCATCCATCGGCAAATCAGGCCTTTGGGTTTGACAGTGTGTGTGTTTCTGTCGGGAGCCAGGGGGCTCTCAGCTGCAGGACCCTCCCACAGCAGGACAGAGGGAGAAGTTCCAGGTATGACTTTCATAACACACAACCTGAAACCAGTGTTGGGGTGGGGGGGGTGCGGCAGGGGTCAGTGCTGTGGCCCACCACTGCTTCCCTTCAGTATCCAGAACTTGGCCGAGGAAAACCAACAAATTATTGCCAAGATTACAAATGACACAAACACAGCACCCTCTGAGGGTGGGCTGAAAATGTGGTGCTGGAAAAGCGCAGCAGGTCAGTCAGCATCCGAGGAGCAGGAGAATCGATTCTCCTGCTCCTCGGATGCTGCCTGACCTGCTGTGCTTTTCCAGCAACACATTTTCAGCTCTGATCTCCAGCATCTGCAGCCCTCACTTTCTCCTTCTGAGGGTGACCCAGTCAGTCTACAGAGGGAGATAGACAGGGGCTACGCTAGCGGGCAAAGGCTTGGCAGCTGGAATACATTGTGGGGAAATGTGAAATGGTGCACTTTGGCAGAAAGTATAGAGGGGATGAATATGACTTAAATGGAGAGACAGAGAGAGAGAGAGAGAGACTGCAGAAATCTACCGGGATTTGGGAGTCTCCGCGCAGGAATCCCAGAAAGCTAGCTCCGAGTTCTGTGGGGAATAGGGAAGGGAAATGGACTATTGGCCTTTATTCCATAGGGAATGGAGTTTAAAAGCTGGAGGTTTTGCTAAACCGGGACAAGGCGCTCGTCAGATCACAGCTGGAATTCTGTGGAAGTTTGGGTCCCTTATTGAAGTAAAGAGAGACGGGTGGGAGGGAGAGTCCAGAGAGGGTACACTCGGCTGGTCCAGGGGATGGAGGCACTGCCTCCTGAAGGTGAGGACAGTCCTGCTGTATTCATTGGAGTTTTGAAGGATGAGAGGTGACCTGATTAAAACCGACCAGATTCTCAGGGGGACTGACCAGGGGAGATGTGGAGGGGCTGTTCAGCCTTGTGGGAGCAGAGAGGGTCATCTCAGAACAAGGGGGTCACCCACTGAAGACAGAGATGGGAAAGTATTTCCTCTCCCTGAGGGGAGTGAATGTGTGGAATTATTTACCACAAAGAGCTGTCGAGGCTGGGGCATTGAGTATATTCAAGGCTGAGACAGACAGATTTTTACTGAGTGAAGGAATCAACAGTTCCAGGGAACAGGCAGGGAAATATCGTTGAGGATGATCAGATCAGCCCGGATCCCAATGAACAGTAGAGGAGACTTGATGGGTCGAATGGCCTGCTTCTGTTCCTTTGTCTTATTAATCACAGCTTGTGCAATGTCCATGGAGTCAGTTCAGGATAGATAGAGAGGAATTGTCTTCCATGGTTAAGGACAGAACACAGGGTAAGGTTGAAATCAGACTGGGGTTGGCGTTAGGGACGTGTGAACAAGGCAGAGAAGCAGAGGCCCTGAGATCCCCAAACAAGAGCAATCCATTCACAGGGGGCCCCAGCAGCTAGCGCAGAGACTGGGGAGAGAGTGAGGGCTCAGTGTATTGAACAATCCTCTGGAATACAAGGGCAGTTCATTCCTCTCCAACCTCCCAAGTGTAGAATCCATCTACAAGGCCCGCTGTCAGGAACAGGCCGCCAGCGTTCTCAAAGCTCCACCCCACCCTGACAATGTTTTTCTACAACCTCTACCATCGGGGAGAAGGTACAGAACACACACACCAGCCGGTTTGGAAACAGTTTCTATCCCACTGTTGTTAGAATATTGAATGGACTCACAAACTCTTAACATTCGCCTGTCCCTGTGTTTCTGTTTTTGCTGCTGTTTCCCTGTTATTTCCGTATCTATGTTTATTAACTTCTGTGATCTGCCTGGATTGCTCACAAGACACAGCTTTTCACTGGGCCTCGGCACACGGGACAGTAAAAACAATTCAATTTATCCCAAACAGATAGAAATGCCGCCAACTGTTAACAGGTAATGGCTGATCGACCTGGGCTCAGGATGTTAAGACACCCCTGTTAGGAGCAGATAGGAGGCAGAACCGGGTTCCCCTGGATCAGAGGGAAGAGGCGCTACCATTTCTCTACAGGATCCACCGATACCTGACCAATGTCCGCACATGGGATCATGCGGAACATCCAGACGGGCAATAAAACATCACCCATCTGAGGCCAGAAACCACTGTCAGTCCCTCGTGCTCACTCAGTCTGCTGCTGGGGACAGTGTTAATGGCCAGGGGTGGGGGGTGTGGAGGGTCACTGTCACACTGTCCATCCCTGTCAGGACCCTCACCCCTCCCCATCCCCACAAACACATACACACACACACACACATTCTCACACTTACACACACTCTCACCCTCACACACACTCTCTCTTTTGCACACACATTCTCACACTCACACACACACCTTCTATCACACACTCACACACACACACACACACCACCCTCTATCACACACACACACATACACACACCATCCTCTATCACACACACACATACACACACACACACCCACTCTCTCTCACACACACACTCTCTCTCTCACACACACACACACACACCATGCTCTATCACACACACACACATACACACACACCCACTCTCTCTCACACACACACTCTCTCTCTCACACACACACACACTCACACACACACACACACACACACACACACATCCACCCCTATCACACAGACAGTCTCACTCTGTGGATATAAAGCTGTGCTGCACATTACCTTCTCTGATTGTAAAGGTCCAATACCGCGGAACAACCTCAAGTCTCCGAAGGCAGTTGCCAGGAGGGAGAGCAACATGAGCAGCCTCATGGTGACCATTGTCTCAGGTTGGAAACAGAGCGAGAGAATGAGGGACAGACAGACAGAGACCTCCACAGAGACTGGAACTACCCTTCCTGATGAACTGCACCAACTGGCAAACAACTGGCAGGTCTCTCTTGGCATGGGATTTTATAGATCTCTGGCCTCTTGGTGGAGCGATTTCTCAAGAGGAGCTGTGCAGAGACAGTAAACTTTGGCCAGACAAACAGCGGCTCCCTCCAAAAGGTGCCACTCAAACAATCAGAGGCTGTTTCTGCACCGGTGAGGTTTGAACCCAGGGCAGCCCCGATTCTATAAACACTGCACTGCGTTCAGACATCTGGGAAAGCATGCAGGTAAGGAATGGTCTCCACTGGGGGACCTCCCAGCTCACTGCTGGCCTGAGGTCGGAGTGGAAATCCGAGTAGTGGAGCAGGCCTGGGGAGGGAGGGGGGAGGGGGGAGGGCATATCCCCCAGGGGGACTCCCTCCTGATGGGATCTGAGTGAATGAGAGGGCTCGGTGTTCTAATCCCTGAGAGAATGGGACCTTAACACAGGCCCAGCTGAGCGCTCCATCAGGCACTTACATCCACTTCCCCCTCCCCAATCCTTCACCGCCCCTCAGGACAGACCCTTCACCCGTCTCCCACCCCCTCTCCCTCACCCCTTCCCTGTCCCCCTCCCCTTCCCCTTTTCCCTCCCTTTCCCCCTCCATCTCCCCTCCCCCCTCTCCCTCCAATCCCTCCTCCTCCCCCTACCTTTCCCCCTCTCCCTCTCCCACCCTCCCCTCCCTCCCCCTCCCCCTACCTTTCACCCTCCCCCCACCCTCACCCCCTCCCCTCCCTCCCCCTCCCCTACCTTTCCCCCTCCCACTCCCCCTCCCTCTACCCCTACCTTTCCCCCTCCCACTCCCCCTCCCTCTCCCCCTCCCTCTCTCACTCCTCCACCTACCCCTCTTCTCCCTCCCCTCCTCCCTCCCCCCTCCCTCTCACCCTACCTCTCCCCCTCCCCCTCCCCACCCCTCTCCCTCCCTTCCTCCCTCCCCATTCCTCCCTCCCTCCCCTCTCCCTCTCTCCCTCTCTCCCCCCTCCGTCTCCCTCCCTCCCCCTCCCCCTCTCCCTCCCCTCCTCCCTCCCCCCCTCCCTCTCCCTCCCTCTCCCTCCCTCCCCCTCAGGGCTGTGGAGGGTATATCAGACGGAGGTGACTGTTTAGTGAGGAATGACAATGAGGGACATGAGGGGGGAGCTTGGTTGTGATCTAGAATGACTGAGCAGGCCTGATGGGCTGAATGGCCTATGGCCACATTATCCCGTTTACTCTTTGCCTGTTGGAGATGTCGTGTTCCAAGTCGAGGCCCCCCCCACCCCCATAGGATGCCTGAGGGGAGTACCCCAGACCCTCCACCACCCATCACTACCCCCTCCCTCCTTGGTGGGGGAGTGGGAAGTGGGTGTTAGTATCGAAGGAGAGGCCATGAGCCACTATGGTCTCATTTGCCTTCCCACGTCTGCTGGAGGGCGAGTAGCTGAATCGGCAGGAACAGCAGCAGGCCATTCAGCCCCTCAGAGGTGTTGAGTTGCTACCCAAAACCATCAATCACCTATCTACTGCTCTTATTGGGTCATACCATCGTGGGATGGTTACTGGACAGAAAAACCCCGCTCAGCCAGAATCTAGGGGCTAGCCCATCACCTCTCCCACTCTCCCATCTTCTCCCGTGGCTCCAGAAAACGTATTCTCCAGAGATCCATGTCCAACTCCCTCTCGGATGTGTGAACCTCCCTCAGCCCCCAGACCCCTCCAACACTCTCAGACAGCACCCTCTTGATGCAGGCAGTTCACTGCGGGAAGGGATTTCTCTTCATGTGGCTGTTGTATCTCTTGTCAATTGCTTTAAACATCCATTGTCTTGTTCACAGTACAGGCCGTAGCCTTTAGTACTGGTTGTATTTGTAACTTAAGCCTTTCTGTTTTTAGTGTAATGCACTTTTAGAGCTTATTTGTGGTTCCTTAAAAATAACTTGTCCAGTCATTCTTCAGTTAGTTTTGAAATCTCTGGTGCTGAGAGATTGGAAATGTTTGCAAATGGTCACTGCTGTTGCTATGCTGTGAGTTAGGCTCCCATTTTAACTGATGTGGAAATGCAAAAATGAAACTGGATATTGTGGGATTGAATAATCAAAAAGTCATTTATTGCAGCCACCTAACACATACCAATATTACAGATTTCATTGTGTCTGTCAGAGGGTCAGTGCTGAGGGAGTGGGCTCTGTCAGAGGGTCAGTGCTGAGGGAGTGGGCACTGTCGGAGGGTCAGTGCTGAGGGAGTGCCGCACTGTCGGAGGGCCAGTGCTGAGGGAGTGCCGCACTGTCGGAGGGCCAGTGCTGAGGGAGTGCCGCACTGTCAGAGGGTCAGTGCTGAGGGAGCGCCGCACTGTCGGAGGGTCAGTGCTGAGGGAGCGCCGCACTGTCGGAGGGTCAGTGCTGAGGGAGTGCTGCACTGTCGGAGGGTCAGTGCTGAGGGAGTGCCGCACTGTCGGAGGGTCAGTGCTGAGGGAGTGCCGCACTGTCAGAGGGTCAGCGCTGAGGGAGTGACGCACTGTCAGAGGGTCAGTGCTGAGGGAGTGCTGCACTGTTGGAGGGTCAGTGCTGAGGGAATGCCGCACTGTTGGAGGGTCAGTGCTGAGGGAGTGGGCACTGTCAGAGGGTCAGTGCTGAGGGTGTGCCGCACTGTCAGAGGGTCAGTGCTGAGGGAGTGCCGCACTGTCAGAGGGTCAGCGCTGAGGGAGTGATGCACTGTCAGAGGGTCAGTGCTGAGGGAGTGCCGCACTGTCAGAGGGTCAGTGCTGAGGGAGCCACACACTGTCGGAGCGTCAGCGCTGAGGGAGTGACGCACTGTCAGAGGGTCAGCGCTGAGGGAGTGCCACACTGTAGGAGGGTCAGTGCTGAGGGAGTGCCGCACTGTCGGAGGGTCAGCGCTGAGGAGTGCCGCACTGTCAGAGGGTCAGTGCTGAGGGAGCCACACACTGTCGGAGGGTCAGTGCTGAGGGAGTGCTGCACTGTCAGAGGGTCAGAGCTGAGGGTGTGCCGCACGGTCGGAGGGTCAGCGCTGAGGGAGTGCCGCACTGTCGGAGGGTCAGTGCTGAGGGAGTGCCGCACTGTAGGAGTGTCAGTGCTGAGGGAGTGCCGCACTGTCAGAGGGTCAGCGCTGAGGGAGTGCCGCACTGTAGGAGGGTCAGTGCTGAGGGAGCGACACACTGTCGGAGGGTCAGTGCTGAGGGATCGCCGCACTGTCGGAGGGTCAGAGCTGAGGGAGTGACGCACTGTCGGAGGGTCAGTGCTGAGGGAGTGGGCATTGTCGGAGGGTCAGTGCTGAGGGAGTGCCACACTGTCGGAGGGTCAGTGCTGAGGGATTGGGCACTGTCAGAGGGTCAGAGCTGAGGGTGTGCCGCACTGTTGGAGGGTCAGTGCTGAGGGAGTGCCGCACTGTCGGAGGGTCAGAGCTGAGGGAGTGCAGCACTGTCGGAGGGTCAGTGCTGAGGGAGTGCCGCACGGTCGGAGGGTCAGTGCTGAGGGAGTGCCGCACTGTCGGAGGGTCAGTGCTGAGGGATTGCTGCACTGTCGGAGGGTCAGAGCTGAGGGAGTGCCGCACTGTCGGAGGGTCAGTGCTGAGGGAGTCCCGCACTGTTGGAGGGTCAGTGCTGAGGGAGTGGGCACTGTCGGAGAGTCAGCGCTGAGGGAGTGCCGCACTGTCGCAGGGTCAGTGCTGAGGGAGTGCCGCACTGTCAGAGGGTCAGAGCTGAGGGTGTGCCGCACTGTCGGAGGGTCAGAGCTGAGGGAGTGCAGCACTGTCGGAGGGTCAGTGCTGAGGGAGTACCGCACTGTCGGAGGGTCAGTGCTGAGGGAGTGCCGCACTGTCGGAGGGTCAGTGCTGAGGGAGTACCGCACTGTCGGAGGGTCAGAGCTGAGGGTGTGCCGCACTGTCGGAGGGTCAGAGCTGAGGGAGTGCAGCACTGTCGCAGGGTCAGTGCTGAGGGAGTGCCGCACTGTCAGAGGGTCAGAGCTGAGGGTGTGCCGCACTGTCGGAGGGTCAGAGCTGAGGGAGTGCAGCACTGTCGGAGGGTCAGTGCTGAGGGAGTACCGCACTGTCGGAGGGTCAGTGCTGAGGGAGTACCGCACTGTCGGAGGGTCAGTGCTGAGGGAGTGCCGCACTGTCGGAGGGTCAGTGCTGAGGGAGTACCGCACTGTCAGAGGAGCTGTCCTTTAACCAAGCGATTCAACTGGGACACTGCCAATTGTTGTGGGTCGGTGTGGAACAGACAGAACAACTGTTTGATGAGAGGGCAGTCCTCCTTAATGCTCTGGTGCTAAGATTTATCCTTGAACTGATGGAGTGAATCTGGTCAACATCACGCGGTTGGATCTTGCTGTGTACTGCATTTCCTACATCAGAACTCTTCGTTGGCTGTGAGCTGCTAAAAGGTGCGAGAGAAAAGCTCTAATATCCGGCAGAGGCAGAAGCCAGAGAATCCAAGAGGACATACCAGGGATAAGGCAGGAGTAATGCTTACCCAATCCCAGGCCTGGCCTCAGCACAGAGAGCTCCATTTCTAACCTGACCTTCCCTAACCTAGCGCAAGCTGCAGTGTTTGAACATGACTGCCTTCTACCTCCACAAGGTCAGTACCCGCTGTGACACTCTCTCATCTCCTTCTGTTTCTGATTATTTCTGCTGTCCGTCGATCCCGAGACCATTCACCAGGCAAACTTCTGTCCTCACACTCCAGCCATGACAAGGGCAAAATAGAACTAGAACACATGGAATACAGGGAGAACTAGCCATTTGGATACAGAACTGGCTCAAAGGTAGAAGACAGAGGGTGGTGGTGGAGGGTTGTTTTTCAGACTGGAGGCCTGTGACCAGTGGAGTGCCACAAGGATCGGTGCTGGGTCCTCTACTTTTTGTCATTTACATAAATGATTTGGATGTGAGCATAAGAGGTACAGTTAGTAAGTTTGCAGATGACACCAAAATTGGAGATGTAGTGGACAGCGAAGAGGGTTACCTCAGATTACAACAGGATCTGGACCAGATGGGCCAATGGGCTGAGAAGTGGCAGATGGAGTTTAATTTAGATAAATGCGAGGTGCTGCATTTTGGGAAAGCAAATCTTAGCAGGACGTGTACACTTAATGGTAAGGTCCTGTGGAGTGTTGCTGAACAAAAAGACCTTGGAGTGCAGGTTCATAGCTCCTTGAAAGTGGAGTCGCAGGTAGATAGGATAGTGAAGGTGGTGTTTGGTATGCTTTCCTTTATTGGTCAGAGTATTGAGTACAGGAGTTGGGAGGTCATGTTGCGGCTGTACAGGACATTGGTTAGGCCACTGTTGGAATATTGCGTGCAATTCTGGTCTCCTTCCTATCGGAAAGATGTTGTGAAACTTGAAAGGGTTCAGAAAAGATTTACAAGGATGTTGCCAGGGTTGGAGGGTTTGAGCTATAGGGAGAGGCTGAACAGGCTGGGGCTGTTTTCCCTGGAGCGTCGGAGGCTGAGGGGTGACCTTATAGAGGTTTATAAAATCTTGAGGGGAATGGATAGGATAAATAGACAAGGTATTTTCCCTGGAGTGGGGGAGTCCAGAACTAGAGGGCATAGGTTTAGGGTGAGAGGGGAAAGATATAAAAGAGACCTAAGGGGTGACATTTTCACACAGAGGGTGGTGTGTATGGAATGAGCTGCCAGAGGAAGTGGTGGAGGCTGGTACAATTGCAACATTTAAAAGGCATCAGGATGGGTATATGAATAGGAAGGGTTTGGAGGGATATGGACCGGGTGCTGGCAGGTGGGACTAGATTAATGTAGGATATCTGGTCAGCATGGATGTGTTGGACCGAAGGGTCTGTTTCTGTGCTGTACATCTCTATAACCCTATGACTCTAACTGACTTCCCCAATTCCCACGGTACATTGGATGAGAATCTCGATACGATGCACAGTGTGAGTGAGCCTGAGGCCTACCTGGGTGGGGTGGTTAGCACAGCCTCAGAAGGGAATGGTCAGGCTCAGCAGCAAACCCTGCACAACTGGACATCACAGAGGTCCAACGACAGATGTTCGAATCTCACCCCAGCCAAGTTTAAAATTAATTAATAAAGTTAATTTGGAAACGAGAGCTGGTGTCAGTCTTGGTGACCATGGCAACGAGGCTTATTTCAAAAACACATTGGATTCAGTGTTGTCCTTCGGGGAAGGAAATCTGCCATCCTTCACCATGTCAGGCCTACATGTGACTCCAGACCCATCGCTCACTAAAGCATCATAGTGCTGGGATAGACTCTTCATTGGCTGACAAAGAGTTAACGTCGCCCACGCTCAGGGCTACGGGGGTCAAAAAACAACGTGTGGCCTGTGGGTAAATATTACACCAGCATCATCAGTCAAACTTCAGTTAAATATTAAATGGTTCAGGGATCTGTTTTGCTTTTTTCTCCCCTGTTAATTAATGTGAAAGAAAACACCCTAGACTATGCAGTTTCTCAATCTGAACTGTCTGCCTTATGGAGTGAGTTAACATCGTGTGACCTTTGAACCCCCCCCCCCCCCCCCACACACACACACACACACACACACACACACACACTCTCATGGTTTGATGGGGAGATGGTGTTTGATTGAGTGGGGGCGAGGGTTCAGATATGAAGTTAATTCCAGGAATCAATCCTTACCTCACCAACGCATGCCCAGATCACCACTGCGTCAGAAACTCACTGGACTCACGCATAAACACAGCGGCTACAGGAGCAGGGCAGAGGCTGGGAGTCCTGCAGTCAGTAACTCACCTCCTGACTCCCCCAGAGCCTGACCCACCATCTACAAGGCACAAGTCAGGAGGGTGAGGGAATACTCCCCACTTGCCCCCGGATGGGGGCAGCTCCAACAACACTCAAGAAGCTCGACACCATCCAGGGACAAAGCAGCCCCCGCTTGATTGGCCCCACACGCACAAACATCCCCTCCCTCCCTTACCCACCGACGCTCAGTAGCAGCAGTGTGTACCAGCTACAAGATACACTGCAGAAACTCACCAAAGATCCTCAGGCAGCACCTTCCAAACCCACGGCCCCTTCCATCCAGAAGGACAAGGGCCAGCAGATACATGGGAACCCCACCCCCTGCAAGTTCCCCTCTGAGCCCCTCACCATCCTGACTTGGGAATATATCGCCGTTCCCTCAGTGTGGCTGGGTCAGAATCCTGGGATTCCCTCCCTCAGGGACACTGTGGGTCGACCCTCCAGCACATGGGTCAAGAAGGCAGCTCACCCCCCCCACCTTCTTAAGGGGGGCAACTAGGGACGAGCAGTAAATCCTGAGACACCTGCAAAAAAAAATTGTAACAAATATTCTGCAGGAAGAATTCATATTTTCAGGCTTCCCAACGCTTTGACCTAACAACAGGATTCCTGTTCCGCCAAACTTCCCCAAACCTCATTTCATAACATTACCCTGAGGAGGGGCAGGGGAACAATTCACCGCCCATCCCATGCCAGACTTTCCGAATGCCTTCACTTCCAGCACCAATCACTCACTGTCTGCGCATTTCAGGAGAATGGTTCCTCATCTGCAGCTATCCAGGTTAATTCCCAATCAACGGACATGAAGGAAAACAGCAGCCAGCAGCAACAGGGCTGAATGGCCAACTTGAGGGGTCATATGGGAGACAGAGGTGACTAACACATTGGTCAACATTCAGGAACAGCTTAATGTGGGGTAGGGGGTTCCTGAGATCACGACCCAGGCAGCTCCCAATGGGAATCGGGGGATGGTCAAGGCCCTGGAAGTGGAGGGGGTTACAGAGATAGGGAGGGGAGTAGGGGCTGGAGGGGGTTACAGAGATATCGAGGGGTGTTGGGGCTAGAGGGGGTTACAGAGATAGGGAGGGAGTGTAGGGGCTGGAGAGGGTTACAGAGATAGGGAGGGGAGTGTAGGGGCTGGAGGGGGTTACAGAGATAGGGAGGGGAGTAGGGGCTGGAGGGGGTTACAGAGATAGGGAGGGGTTGTAGGGGCTGGAGGGGGTTACAGAGATAGGGAGGGGGTGTAGGGGCTGGAGGGAGTTACAGAGATAGGGAGGGGGTGTAGGGGCTGGAGGGGGTTACAGAGATAAGGAGGGGGTGTAGGGGCTGGAGGGGGTTACAGAGATAGGGAGGGGAGTGTAGGGGCTGGAGGGGGTTACAGAGATAGGGAGGGGAGTGTAGGGGCTGGAGGGGGTTACAGAGATAGGGAGGGGAGTGTAGGAGCTGGAGGGGGTTACAGAGATAGGGAGGGGAGTGTAGGGGCTGGAGGGGGTTACAGAGATAGGGAGGGAGTGTAGGAGCTGGAGGGGGTTACAGAGATAGGGAGGGGGTTACAGAGATAGGGAGGGGGTGCAGGGGCTGGAGGGGGTTACAGAGATAGGGAGGCGTGTAGGGGCTGGAGGGGGTTACAGAGATAGGGAGGGGAGTGTAGGGGCTGGAGGGGGTTACAGAGATAGGGAGGGGGTGTAGGGGCTAGAGGGGGTTACAGAGATAGGGAGGGGGTTACAGAGATAGGGAGGGGGTGCAGGGGCAGGAGGGGGTGAGAGAGATAGGGAGGGGGTGTAGGGGCTGGAGGAGGTTACGGAGATAGGAAGGGGGTGTAGGGATTGGAGTGAGTGACAGAGATAGGGAGAGGGTGTAGGGGCTGGAGGGGGTTACAGAGATAGTGAGGTGGTGTAGTGGCTGGAGGGGGTTACAGAGATAGGGAGGGAGTGTAGGAGCTGGAGGGGGTTACAGAGATATCGAGGGGGTTACAGAGATAGGGAGGGGGTTACAGAGATAGGGAGGGGTTACAGAGATAGGGAGGGGGTTACAGAGATAGGGAGGGGGTGCAGGGGCTGGAGGGGGTTACAGAGATAGGGAGGCGTGTAGGGGCTGGAGGGGGTTACAGAGATAGGGAGGGGAGTGTAGGGGCTGGAGGGGGTTACAGAGATAGGGAGGGGGTGTAGGGGCTAGAGGGGGTTACAGAGATAGGGAGGGGGTTACAGAGATAGGGAGGGGGTGTAGGGGCTGGAGGGAGTTACAGAGATAGGGAGGGGGTGTAGGGGCTGGAGGGGGTTACAGAGATAAGGAGGGGGTGTAGGGGCTGGAGGGGGTTACAGAGATAGGGAGGGGAGTGTAGGGGCTGGAGGGGGTTACAGAGATAGGGAGGGGAGTGTAGGGGCTGGAGGGGGTTACAGAGATAGGGAGGGGAGTGTAGGAGCTGGAGGGGGTTACAGAGATAGGGAGGGGAGTGTAGGGGCTGGAGGGGGTTACAGAGATAGGGAGGGAGTGTAGGAGCTGGAGGGGGTTACAGAGATAGGGAGGGGGTTACAGAGATAGGGAGGGGGTGCAGGGGCTGGAGGGGGTTACAGAGATAGGGAGGCGTGTAGGGGCTGGAGGGGGTTACAGAGATAGGGAGGGGAGTGTAGGGGCTGGAGGGGGTTACAGAGATAGGGAGGGGGTGTAGGGGCTAGAGGGGGTTACAGAGATAGGGAGGGGGTTACAGAGATAGGGAGGGGGTGCAGGGGCTGGAGGGGGTGAGAGAGATAGGGAGGGGGTGTAGGGGCTGGAGGAGGTTACGGAGATAGGAAGGGGGTGTAGGGATTGGAGTGAGTGACAGAGATAGGGAGAGGGTGTAGGGGCTGGAGGGGGTTACAGAGATAGTGAGGTGGTGTAGTGGCTGGAGGGGGTTACAGAGATAGGGAGGGAGTGTAGGAGCTGGAGGGGGTTACAGAGATATCGAGGGGGTTACAGAGATAGGGAGGGGGTTACAGAGATAGGGAGGGGGTTACAGAGATAGGGAGGGGTGTGGGGGCTGGAGGGGTTTACAGAGATAGGGAGGGGGTTACAGAGATAGGGAGGGGGTGCAGGGGCTGGAGGGGGTGAGAGAGATAGGGAGGGGGTTACAGAGATAGGGAGGGGGTGCAGGGGCTGGAGGGGGTGAGAAAGATAGGGAGGAGGTGTAGGGGCTGGAGGAGGTTACGGAGATAGGGAGGTGGTGTAGGGGCTGGAGGGGGTTACAGAGATAGAGAGGGGTGTGGGGGCTGGAGGGGGTTACAAAGATCGGGATAGGTGTAGAGGGTTACAGAGATAGTGAGGTGTGTAGGGTCTGGAGGGGTTTACAGAGATAGGGAGGGGGTTACAGAGATAGGGAGGGGGTGCAGGGGCTGGAGGGGGTGAGAAAGATAGGGAGGAGGTGTAGGGGCTGGAGGAGGTTACGGAGATAGGGAGGGGGTGTAGGGGCTGGAGGGGGTTACAGAGATAGAGAGGGGTGTGGGGGCTGGAGGGGGTTACAAAGATCGGGATGGGCGTAGAGGGTTACAGAGATAGTGAGGTGTGTAGGGTCTGGAGGGGTTTACAGAGATAGGGAGGGGGTGCAGGGGCTGGAGGGGGTGAGAGAGATAGGGAGGGGGTGCAGGGGCTGGAGGAGGTTACGGAGATAGGGAGGGGGTGTAGGGATTGGAGGGGATTCCAGAGATAGGGAGGGGGTGTAGGAGGTGAGAGAGATAGGGAGAGGGTGTAGGGACTGGAGGGGGTTACAGAGATAGGGAGGGGGTGTACGGACTGGAGAGGATTACAGAGATAGGGAGGGGGTGTAGGGGCTGGAGGGGGTTACAGAGATAGGGTGGGGTGTAGGGGCTGGAGGGGGTTACAGAGATAGGGATGGGGTGTAGGGGCTGGAGGGGGTTACAGAGATAGGGAGCAGGTGTAGGGGCTGGAGGGGGTTACAGAGGTAGGGAGGGGGTGTAGGGGCTGGAGGGGGTTACAGAGATAGGGAGGCGGTGAAGGGGCTGGAGGGGGTTACAGAGATAGGGAGGGGTGAAGGGGTTGGAGGGGATTCCAGAGATAGGGAGGCGGTGAAGGGGTTGGAGGGGGTTACAGAGATAGGGATGCGGTGAAGGGGCTGGAGGGTGTTACAGAGATAGAGAGGGGGTGTAGGGGCTGGAGGGGTTTACAGAGATAGGGAGGGGATGTAGGGGCTGGAGGGAGTTACAGAGTTAGGGAGGGGGTGTAGGGGCTGGGGGGGTTACAGAGATAGGGAGGGGAGTAGGGGCTGGTGGGGGTTACAGAGATAGGGAGGCGAGTGTAGGGGCTGGAGGGGGTTACAGAGATAGGGAGGGAGTGTAGGAGCTGGAGGGGGTTACAGAGATATCAAGGGGGTGTAGGGGCGACAGGGGTTACAGAGATAGGGAGGGGGTTACAGAGATAGGGAGGGGGTGCATGGGCTGGAGGGGGTGAGAGAGATAGGGAAGGGGTTACAGAGATAGGGAGGGGGTGCAGGGGCTGGAGGAGGTTACAGAGATAGGGAGGGGGTGTAGGGGCTGAAGTGAGTGACAGAGAAAGGGAGGGGGTGTAGGGGCTGGAGGGGGTTACAGAGATAGGGAGGGGATGTAGAGGGTTGCTGAGATAGGGATGGGGTGAAGGGGCTGGAGGGGGTGTAGGTGCTGGAGGGGGTGAGAGATAGGGAGGGTGTGTAGGGGGTGAGAGAGATAGGGAGGGTTGCAGAGGCTGGAGGGGGTGACAAAGATAGGGAGGGGGTGTAGGGCTGGATGGAGTTACAGAGATAGGGAGGGGGTGTAGGTACTGGAGGGGGTGACAGAGATAGGGAGGGGGTGGAGGGGCTGGATGGGGTTACAGAGATAGGGAAGGGGTGTAGGGGTTGGAGGGGGTGACAGAGATAGGGAGGGGGTGTAGGGGGTTACATAGATAGGGAGGGGGTGTCGGGGCTGGAGGGGGTTACAGAGATAGGGAGGGGGTGTAGGGGCTGAAGGGGGTTACAGAGATAGGGAGGGGGTGTAGGGACTGGAGGGGGTTACAGAGATAGGGAGGGGGTGTAGGGGCTGAAGGGGGTTACAGAGATAGGGAGGGGGTGTAGGGACTGGAGGGGGTTACAGAGATAGGGAGGGGGTGTAGGTGTTGGAGCGGTTGACAGAGACAGGGAGGGGGTGTAGGGGCTGGAGGGGATTACAGAGATAGGGAGGGGGTGTAGGGGCTGAAGGGGTTACAGAGATAGGGAGGGGGTGTAGGGGCTGGAGGGGGTTACAGAGATAGGGAGGGGTTTAGGGGCTGAAGGGGTTACAGAGATAGGGAGGGGGTGTAGGGGCCGGAGGGGGTTACAGAGATAGGGAGAGGGTGTAGGGTCTGGAGGGGGTTACAGAGATAGGGAGGGGGTGTAGGGGCTGGAGGGGGTTACAGAGATAGGGAGGGGGTGTAGGGGCTGGAGGGGGTTACAGAGATAGGGAGAGGGTGTAGGGTCTGGAGGGGGTTACAGAGATAGGGAGGGGTTTAGGGGCTGAAGGGGTTACAGAGATAGGGAGGGGTTTAGGGGCTGAAGGGGTTACAGAGATAGGGAGGGGGTGTAGGGGCTGGAGGGGGTGACAGCAACTGTTTGAGATCCCTGAAATGGTGAGTGGCACTGGGGAAATTCGGCCCTTGGAGATCCCCAAGCAGCTGAGTTCTGTAGAATGTGTCCGTGAGAAGAAAGCTGACAGAGGCTGGCTTGTTGGTTGTGGAGATTATACTTTATTGTGTGATCTTCATTTGTAATAACACTCACATATATATATTTGTAGAAGCAATCGCCAGGTTTGTCTATACACAGGTTTGACATGGATATATGCCTGTCTTGGTACAGTGACCAGAAAGCTTGCTACTAATTACTGCCGATTAATGAAGCAGCTTCTAGAAATTACCAAATACATTCAGTAGCAAATAGTAGGGACATCTGAGGCTTCATTGGCAAAAGTGCAAGTTACTTTGAAGTTTTAACACAATTTTTCTACAAAAAAGGAAATTAACTTCATTCTCGTTTGATGTATCTGTGCACAAACCCTCACACAGACAGACACATCCTCACACAGACACACCCTTACACAGACACACCCTCACACAGACACACCCTCACACACTCACACACCCTCACACAGACACACACACACCCTCACACAGACACATCCTCACACAGACACACCCTCACACACTCACAGACACACCCTCACACAGACACACCCTCACACAGACAGACACACCCTCACACAGACAGACACACCCTCACACAGACACATCCTCACACAGACACATCCTCACACAGACAGACACACCCTCACACAGACACATCCTCACACAGACAGACACACCCTCACACAGACACACCCTCACACAGACACACCCTCACACAGACAGACACACCCTCACACAGACACACCCTCACACAGACAGACACACCCTCACACAGACACACCCTCACACAGACAGACACTCCCTCACACAGACACACCCTCACACAGACACACCCTCACACAGACAGACACACCCTCACACAGACAGACACACCCTCACACAGACACACCCTCACACAGACAGACACACCCTCACACAGACACATCCTCACACAGACACACCCTCACACACTCACAGACACACCCTCACACAGACACACCCTCACACAGACACATCCTCACACAGACACACCCTCACACAGACAGACACACCCTCACACAGACACATCCTCACACAGACAGACACACCCTCACACAGACACATCCTCACACAGACACACCCTCACAGACACACCCTCACACAGACACACCCTCACACAGACACACCCTCACACAGACACACCCTCACACACTCACAGACACACCCTCACACAGACACATCCTCACGCAGACACACCCTCACACAGACACACCCTCACACCCCTCACACAGACACACCCTCACACACTCACAGACACACCCTCACACACACATCCTCACACAGACACATCCTCACACACTCACACAGACACACCCTCACACAGACACACCCTCACACAGACACATCCTCACACAGACACATCCTCACACACTCACAGACACACCCGCACACAGACACCCTCACACAGACACACCCTCACACAGACACACCCTCACACAGACATATCCTCACACAGACACACCCTCACACAGACATATCCTCACACAGACACATCCTCACACAGACACACCCTCACACAGACACACCCTCACACAGACACACCCGCCCACAGACACCCGCCCACAGACACACCCTCACACAGACACACCCTCACACTCACACAGACATAACCTCACACAGACACATCCTCACACAGACACACCCTCACAGACTCACACAGACACACCCGCACACAGACACACCCTCACACACACACACCCTCACACACACACCCTCACACAGACACATCGTCACACAGACACACACACCCCTCACACAGACACACACTCACACAGACACACCCTCACACAGACACACCCTCACACATAGACACACCCTCACACACAGACACACCCTCACACAGACACACCCTCACACAGACACACCCTCACACAGACAGACACACCCTCACACAGACACACCCTCACACAGACACACCCTCACACAGACAGACACACCCTCACACAGACACACCCTCACACAGACAGACACACCCTCACACAGACACACCCTCACACAGACACACCCTCACACAGACAGACACACCCTCACACAGACAGACACACCCTCACACAGACACATCCTCACACAGACACATCCTCACACAGACAGACACACCCTCACACAGACACACCCTCACACACTCACAGACACACCCTCACACAGACACACCCTCACACAGACACACCCTCACACACTCACAGACACACCCTCACACACACATCCTCACGCAGACACACCCTCACACAGACACACCCTCACACCCCTCACACAGACACACCCTCACACACTCACAGACACACCCTCACACACACATCCTCACACAGACACATCCTCACACACTCACACAGACACACCCTCACACAGACACACCCTCACACAGACACATCCTCACACACTCACAGACACACCCTCACACAGACACACCCTCACACAGACACACCCTCACACAGACATATCCTCACACAGACATATCCTCACACAGACACACCCTCACACAGACATATCCTCACACAGACACACCCTCACACAGACACACCCACACACAGACACACCCGCCCACAGACACACCCGCCCACAGACACCCGCCCACAGACACACCCTCACACAGACACACCCTCACACTCACACAGACATAACCTCACACAGACACATCCTCACACAGACACACCCTCACAGACTCACACAGACACACCCGCACACAGACACACCCTCACACACACACACCCTCACACACACACACCCTCACACACACACACCCTCACACACACCCTCACACAGACACACCCTCACACAGACACATCGTCACACAGACACACACACCCCTCACACAGACACACACTCACACAGACACACCCTCACACAGACACACCCTCACACATAGACACACCCTCACACATAGACACACCCTCACACAGACACATCCTCACACAGACACACCCTCACACAGACACACCCTCACACAGACGCATCCTCACACAGACGCATCCTCACACAGACGCATCCTCACACAGATACACACACTCACACAGACACACCCTCACACAGACACACACACACATCCTCACAGACACAGACACACACACACCCTCAGACACATCCTCACACAGACACATCCTCACAGATACAGACACATCCTCACACATACAGACACATCCTCACACACTCACACAGACACATCCTCACACAGACACACCCTCACACAGACACACCCTCACACAGACACACACATGCTCACACAGACACACACACACACAGACACACACACACAGACATACACTCACACAGACACATCCTCACACAGACACACCCTCACACAGACACACCCTCACACCCTCACACAGACACACCCTCACACTCACACAGACACATCCACACTCACAGACACACACACACACTCACTCAGACACACACACACACCCTCACACCCACCCTCACACAGACACACCCTCACACAGATACACCCTCACACAGACAGACACACACTCACACAGACAGACACATCCTCACACAGACACAGACACATCCTCTCACAGACACAACATTCTCTCAGAGACTCACAGACAGACAGACACAAGTCTGGAGAAGAGTTGGTCTCTAAATGATGCAGTCAGCTCCCTGTCTACCAGAGACTGCCCTTTCTTAAGATCAACTTTGGTCAAACACTGTGCCATCTTCTTAAAGCTGTATCAGTGCCAGACATCCTTCTCAAAGGGTAATAGGTAGTTTCAGAACATGACAGCAGTTCAAGCCCACAAATATTGCACCACTACATGTTAAACATGAAAATTTTCAGAACAGCATTGTTCGGACCACACATTCCAGAACGCAGAATAACAGCTCCCCGGGAGGGAGTTACAGATTGGAATCTAATGGAGGGGTTTGGGGTGGTTTATATACAGAATAACAGCTCCCCGGGAGGGAGTTACAGACCGGAATCTAATCGAGGGGCTCGGGGTGGTTTATATACAGAATAACAGCTCCCCGGGAGGGAGTTACAGACTGGAATCTAATTGAGGGGCTCAGGGTGGTCTATATACAGAATAACAGCTCCCCGGGAGGGAGTTACAGACCGGAATCTAATCGAGGGGTTCGGGGTGGTTTATATACAGAATAACAGCTCCCCGGGAGAGAGTTACAGACCGGAATCTAATTGAGGGGCTCGGGATGGTTTATATACAGAATAACAGCTCCCCGGGAGGGAGTTACAGACTGGAATCTAATCGAGGGGTTTGGGGTGATTTATATACAGAATAACAGCTCCCTGGGAAGGATTTACAGACTGGAATATAATGGAGGGGTTTGGGGTGGATTATATACAGAATAACAGCTCCCCGGGAGGGAGTTACAGACTGGAATCTAATCGAGGGGTTTGGGGTGGATTATATACAAAATAACAGCTCCCTGGGAGGGAGTTACAGACTGGAATCTAATCGAGGGGCTCGGGTGGTTTATATACAGAATAACAGCTCCCTGGGAGGGAGTTACAGACTGGAATCTAATCGAGGGGCTCGGGTGGTTTATATACAGAATAACAGCTCCCCGGGAGGGAGTTACAGACTGGAATCTAATCGAGGGGTTCGGGGTGGTTTATATACAGAATAACAGATACCCGGGAGGGAGTTACAGACTGGAATCTAATTGAGGGGCTCAGGGTGGTCTATATACAGAATAACAGATACCCGGGAGGGAGTTACAGACTGGAATGTAATTGAGGGGCTCAGGGTGGTCTATATACAGAATAACAGCTCCCCGGGAGGGAGTTACAGACTGGAATGTAATCGAGGGGCTTGGGTGGTTTATATACAGAATAACAGCTCCCCGGGAGGGAGTTACAGACTGGAATCTAATCTAGGGTTTCGGAGTGGTTTATATACAGAATAACAGCTCCCCGGGAGGAAGTTACAGACCGGAATCTAATCGAGGGGCTCGTGGTGGTTTATATACAGAATAACAGCTCCCCGGGAGGGAGTTACAGACTGGAATCTAATGGAGGGGTTTGGGGTGGTTTATATACAGAATAACAGCTCCCTGGGAAGGAGTTACAGACTGGAATATAATGGAGGGGTTTGGGTGGATTATATACAGAATAACAGCTCCCCGGGAGGGAGTTACAGACTGGAATCTAATCGAGGGGTTTGGGGTGGTTTATATACAGAATAACAGCTCCCCGGGAGGGAGTTACAGACTGGAATCTATTTGAGGGGCTCAAGGTGGTTTATATACAGAATAACAGCTCCCCGGGAGGGAGTTACAGACTGGAATCTAATCGAGGGGCCCGGGTGGTTTATATACAGAATAACAGCTCCCCGGGAGGGAGTTACAGACTGGAATCTAATCTAGGGTTTCGGAGTGGTTTATATACAGAATAACAGATACCAGGAGGGAGTTACAGATTGGTATCTAATTGAGGGACTCAGGGTGGTTTATATACAGAATAACAGCTCCCCAGGAGGGAGTTACAGACTGGAATCTAATCTAGGGTTTCGGAGTGGTTTATATACAGAATAACAGATACCAGGAGGGAGTTACAGATTGGAATCTAATTGAGGGGTTTGGGGTGGTTTATATACAGAATAACAGCTCCCCAGGAGGGAGTTACAGACTGGAATCCAATCTAGGGTTTCGGAGTGGTTTATGTACAGAATAACAGATACCAGGAGGGAGTTACAGATTGGAATCTAATTGAGGGGTTTGGGGTTGTTTATGTGCAGAATAACAGCTCCCCGGGAGGGAGTTACAGACTGGAATCTAATCTAATTATACTCTATTGGGTATAAGCTATGTAAAACACACCCAGACCGTCGATATGTCTCAACATGTAACTGCTAAGTGGATCGATTGTCAATGGACATGGACATGGGGAGTGGGGCTGTGAGTAAGTAAAATGCTGAATTTTAGGTTATATGAACGGTAACTGTAAGTCCATCTTCCCAATGTGATGTCATGCTGAAAGGGAACAGAGGGCAGGCAGGAAGGTGGAGGACATGTTAAAATCCAATCAGGCATCATCTTACAGAATGATGGAGCAGGTTTATGGGGCTGAATGGCCTCTTGGGGGTTGTATGTCTCTTATCTAGCGGCACACTCTATTCTGCAGCTTCTCGAGCAGTATTCCTGATTCGGGATTTGCTCCGTGGGTTTTGGAGCTGATGTTTGTTCTGGGGGTTTCAGGTGCAGTAAGTAAAGGGCTCAGTGTCATCTCGAGCCTGCCCCCCCCCCAACCCTCCCCCGCTCTTTGTCTAACATGGTGAGTGAGCTGGAAACAAACCCAGCTAACTCCAGCATTTCGGGATGGAGAGGTTCTGGCTACTAAGTGTTTGAAGAGGCCGGGGAGTGTTCCCTTCTGTAAGAGTGAGTCTGAACCAGGTCTGACTTAAGAGAGAACCTGAAGAGAAAGTTCTTAATACACTGTCAAGAAACTGTTTCTGGGGACAA
The DNA here is from genome assembly GCF_037043375.1 of Chiloscyllium plagiosum. NCBI lineage: Eukaryota > Metazoa > Chordata > Chondrichthyes > Orectolobiformes > Hemiscylliidae > Chiloscyllium > Chiloscyllium plagiosum. The sequence goes on from NW_028270182.1 coordinate 3,858,078, forward strand.
TAGACATGGGCTCCTCAGTACAGAACAGTGAGAGGTGGATGGGGGTGGGGAGAGAGCTGGGGAGGGAACTAGGGGAGAGAGTGGGGGGAGGGGGGAAGAGAGTGGGGAGGCGGGGAAGCGACTGGGGTGCGGAGAGAGTGGGGGGAGAGTGCGGGGGGGAGAGTGCGAAGGGAGAGTGCGGGGGGGGAGAGAGAGCGGGGGGGGAGAGAGTGCGAGGGGGGGAGAGAGTGCGGGGGGGGGAGAGAGTGCGAGGGGGGGAGAGAGTGCGGGGGGAGGAGAGAGTGCGGGGGGAGGAGAGAGTGCGGGGGGAGGAGAGAGTGCGGGGGGAGGAGAGAGTGCGGGGGGAGGAGAGAGTGCGGGGGGAGGAGAGAGTGCGGGGGGAGGAGAGAGTGCGGGGGGAGGAGTGAGTGCGGGGGGAGGAGTGAGTGCGGGGGGGAGAGAGTGCGGGGGGGAGAGAGTGCGGGGGGGAGAGAGTGCGGGGGGGACAGTGCGGGGGGAGGGACAGTGCGGGGGGGGGGGACCGTGCGGGGGGAGGGACAGTGCGGGGGGGGGAGAGTGCGGGGGGGGGAACCGTGCGGGGGGAGGGACAGTGCGGGGGGGGGGGAGAGTGCGGGGGGGGGAGAGAGTGCGGGGGGGGGAGAGAGTGCGGAGGGGGGAGAGAGTGCGGGGGGGAGAGAGTGTGGGGGGGGAGAGAGTGTGGGGGGGGGAGAGTGTGGGGGGGGGAGAGTGTGGGGGGGAGAGAGTGTGGGGGGGAGAGAGTGTGGGGGGGAGAGAGTGTGGGGGGGAGAGAGAGTGGGGGGGAGAGAGTGGGGGGGAGAGAGTGGGGGGGAGAGAGTGGGGGAGAGAGAGTGGGGGAGAGAGTGGGGGGGAGAGAATGGGGGGGAGAGAATGGGGGGGAGAGAATGGGGGGGAGAGAATGGGGTGGAGAGAATGGGGGGGGAAAGAGTGGGGGGGGGAAGAGTGGGGGGGGAGAGTGGGGGGGGAGAGTGGGGGGGGGAAGAGTTGGGGGGGGAAGAGTGGGGGGGGAAGAGTGGGGGGGGGGGGAAGAGTCGGGGGGGGAGGAGTGGGGGAGGAAGATTGGGGGGGAAGAGTGGGGGGGGAAGAGTGGGGGGGGAAGAGTGGGGGGGGAAGAGTGGGGGGGGAAGAGTGGGGGGAAGAGTGGGGGGGAAGAGTGGGGGGGGGAAGAGTGGGGGGGGAAGAGTGGGGGGGGGAAGAGTGGGGGGGGAAGAGTGGGGTGAGAGAGTTGGGGGAGAGAGTTGGGGGAGAGAGTTGGGGGAGAGAGAGTGGGGGGAGAGAGTGGGGGGAGAGAGTGGGGGGAGAGAGTGGGGGGAGAGAGTGGGGGGAGAGAGTGGGGGGAGAGAGTGGGGGGAGAGAGTGTGGGGAGAGAGTGTGGGGGGGAAGAGACTGGGGGTGGGACAGAGTGGGGGGTAGTGAGTGTGGGGGGAGAGAGTGGCGGTGGAGAAAGTGGTCGTGAGAATGCAGGGGGAAGAGAGTGGGGGGTAGAGAGTGTGGGGGATAGAGTGGGGGGGAGAGAGAGTGGGGAAGAGAGAGTGGGGGGGAGAGAGTGGGGGGGAGAGAGTGGGGGGGAGAGAGTGGGGGGGAGAGAGTGGGGGGGAGAGAGTGGGGGGGAGAGAGTGGGGGGGAGAGAGTGGGGGGGAGAGAGTGGGGGGGAGAGAGTGGGGGGGAGAGAGTGGGGGGGAGAGAGTGGGGGGGGGAAGAGTGGGGGGGAAGAGTGGGGGGGGGAAGAGTGGGGGGGGGAGGAGTGGGGGAGGAAGATTGGGGGGGAAGAGTGGGGGGGGGAAGAGTGGGGGGGAAGAGTGGGGGGGAAGAGTGGGGGGGGGAAGAGTGGGGGGGGAAGAGTGGGGGGGGGAAGAGTGGGGTGAGAGAGTTGGGGGAGAGAGTGGGGGGAGAGAGTGGGGGGAGAGAGTGGGGGGAGAGAGTGGGGGGGAGAGAGTGGGGGGGAGAGAGTGGGGGGGAGAGAGTGGGGGGGAGAGAGTGGGGGGGAGAGAGTGGGGGGGAGAGAGTGGGGGGGAGAGAGTGGGGGGGAGAGAGTGGGGGGGAGAGAGTGGGGAAGAGAGAGTGGGGAAGAGAGAGTGGGGAAGAGAGAGTGGGGAAGAGAGAGTGGGGGGGGAGAGAGTGGGGGGGGAGAGAGTGGGGGGGGGAGAGAGTGGGGGGGGAGAGAGTGGGGGGGGAGAGAGTGGGGGGGGAGAGAGTGGGGGGGGAGAGAGTGGGGGGGGAGAGAGTGGGGGGGGAGAGAGTGGGGGGGGAGAGAGTGGGGGGGGAGAGAGTGGGGGGGGGAGAGAGTGGGGGGGGAGAGAGTGGGGGGGGAGAGAGTGGGGGGGGAGAGAGTGGGGGGGGAGAGAGTGGGGGGGGAGAGAGTGGGGAAGAGAGAGTGGGGAAGAGAGAGTGGGGGGGAGAGAGTGGGGGGGGAGAGAGTGGGGGGGAGAGAGTGGGGGGGAGAGAGTGGGGGGGATAGAGTGGGGGGGATAGAGTGGGGGGGATAGAGTGGGGGGGATAGAGTGGGGGGGATAGAGTGGGGGGGATAGAGTGGGGGGGATAGAGTGGGGGGATAGAGTGGGGAGGAGAGAGTGGGGAGGAGAGAGTGGGGGGGAGAGAGTGGGGGGGAGAGAGTGGGGGGGAGAGAGTGGGGGGGAGAGAGTGGGGGGGAGAGAGTGGGGGGGAGAGAGTGGGGGGGAGAGAGTGGGGGGGAGAGAGTGGGGGGGAGAGAGTGGGGGGGAGAGAGTGGGGGGGAGAGAGTGGGGGGGAGAGAGTGGGGGGGAGAGAGTGGGGGGGAGAGAGTGGGAGGGAGAGAGTGGGAGGGAGAGAGTGGGAGGGAGAGAGTGGGGGGGAGAGAGTGGGGGGGAGAGAGTGGGGGGGAGAGAGTGGGGGGGAGAGAGTGGGGGGGAGAGAGTGGGGGGGAGAGAGTGGGGGGGAGAGAGTGGGGGGGAGAGAGTGGGGGGAAGAGAGTGGGGGGGAGAGAGTGGGGGGAAGAGAGTGGGGGAAAGAGAGTGGGGGGGAAGAGAGTGGGGGGGAAGAGAGTGGGGGAAGAGAGTGGGGGAAGAGAGTGAGGGGGAAGAGATTGGGGGGAGAGAGTGGGGGGGAAGAGAGTGGGGGGAAGAGAGTGGGGGGAAGAGAGTGGGGGGAAGGGAGTGGGGGGAAGGGAGTGGGGGGAAGGGAGTGGGGGGAAGAGAGTGGGGGGGAAGAGAGTGGGGGGAAGAGAGTGGGGGGAAGAGAGTGGGGGAAGAGAGTGGGGGGGGAAGAGAGTGGGGGGAGAGAGTGGGGGGTGGAGAGTGGGGGGGAGAGAGTGGGGGAGAGAGAGTGCGGGGGAGAGAGTGGGGGGGAGAGAGTGGGGGGGAGAGAGTGGGGGGGAGAGAGTGGGGGGGAGAGAGTGGGGGGGAGAGAGTGGGGGGGAGAGAGTGGGGGGGAGAGAGTGGGGGGGAGAGAGTGGGGGGGAGAGAGTGAGGGGGAGAGAGTGGGGGGGAGAGAGAGTGGGGGAGAGAGAGTGGGGGAGAGGGAGTGGGGGAGAGAGAGTGGGGGGGAGAGAGTATGTGGGGGGGAATGTGGGACTTGCTCCCACAGGGAGTGGGGGGTCTGATGGAAAACTGAGAAAAGGGTGTAGGGGGGTCCGGGCTCATGAAGAGGGAGTGAGGGCAGGCTGTGAGGGTGTGCTGCAGGAACATCAGCACGGAGTAGATAGGCTGAATAGTCTGTTGTTGGAATAAAGAGAGAGGAGTGAGACAGCTCAGGAAGAGAGGGGTGACTGAGTGTGTCCTTGATTCCCCAGGTCCAGACACAACTGCCCACCCCCCATCCCTCTCCCCGAGGGGAGGCGAGGAGTGGGGGTGGGGCAGCCAAAATATTCACCCGGGAACACCCCCTTGGTCAGCAGCTCCCCCCTCCCCCACCCCCAAGCTGGCTTGGAGCAGTTCCATAAAACAGACCAGCAACAGCAGGCCATTGAGTCTGTATCGACCCTCTGAACAGCATCCCAGCCAGACCTAGCCCCGTACCCTGTAACCCTGCACCTCCCCATGGCTATCCCACTCCCAGCCTGCACCTCCCTGGGACACACACACAAATACACACACACACACACATGCACACACACACATACACCCACACACACAGACACACGCACACACAAACGCACACCACACAACCTCACACACACACACAGCCTCACGCACACAGCCTCACACAGGTACACAGCCTCGCACACACAGCCTCGCACACACACGCCCTCACCCAGACACCCTCACACACACACGCCGCGCGCGCACCCAGGCACACACACACATGCACACTCACAGACACACACACACACACGCACACACTCTCACCCTCGCACACACACACCCACATTCTCGCACACACTCACACACACATCAGGGAAGATAACCTCCCTGGCTCAAACCGAAACCAGCTTCACCGCCATTCCTCAGCTTTCTATGGGCTAGAATCATCAGTACCGCCCATCACGCTCTCCCAGCACAGGGTAAAGGTCCCTCTACACTGTCCCCCCATCACACACTCCCAGGACAGGGATAGCACAGGGTTAGATACAGGGTAAAGCTCCCTCTACACTGTCCCCCATCATGCTCTCCCAGGACAGGGGCCCCATGGGGTTAGGTACAGGGTAAAGCTCCCTCTACAGTGTCTCCCCAATCACACTCTCCCAGGACAGGGACAGCACAGGGTTAGATACAGGGTAAAGCTCCCTCTACACTGTCCCCCCAATCACACTCTCCCAGGACAGGGAGAGCACAGGGTTAGAGACAGAGTAAAGCTCCCTCTACACTGTCCCCCATCAAACACTCCCAGGGACAACAACAGCATGGGATTAGATACAGAGTAAAGCTCCCTCTACACTGTCCAGATCTCAGTAACCCAGCAGAAGGGAGCCAGTAAACTGCCCCAGAAGTAGCTACTGGTTGAAACACAAGGGCCCTAGCTCCTACTGGTCAGCATTGCAAATGATCACGACTTTAACAGAAAGTTCTACATCCATAATGCCCAACAAAGCATCCCACTGAACACGAGACATAGAAAAATGATGAGAGGGGACTGAGGGAACCCTCATTCTGATCGCGAACACAAACGCTCCGAGAGAGAGACAGACAGAGAGAGAGAGAGAGAGAGAGAGAGAGAACTGACACTCTGGTAGCCTCTCTCTGGTCCTGTGACTGAGTGTGGAATCAAAAGGCTGTCAGAGAAACGGGGATAGGTTTCACAAACCGGACTGCGGGGGAGGGAGGGAGAGAGAAAGGGATGGTCATTGGGCAGCGGAAGGTCAGGATTGGGACTGGGGATGGATTCGCTGGGCTCTCGAGAGTGCCCAGTGCCAGGATCTCCACTTTGGGATTGGCGAGAGGGGATACACCCACAATCCAACAGGCTAGCTCTCCCAAACAGCTGGTCGCAATGTTACACTCATCAACCTATCAGAGAGGAGCCTTCCCCGTCCACTCAACTCGCTGTCCAACAGAGCCAAGATCCACCTTGGTTAGAGACCCACTGACCCACGCCCCAAACCCTCCCAGGACAGGGACAGCACGGGGTTAGAGACAGGGTCACACTCCCTCTACACTGTCCCCATCAAACCCTCCCAGGACAGGGACAGCACGGGGTTAGAGACAGGGTAAAGCTCCCTCTACACTGTCCCCCATCAAACCCTCCCAGGACAGGGACAGCACGGGGTTAGATACAGAGTAAAGCTCCCTCTACACCGTCCCCCCATCAAACATCCCAGGACAGGGACAGCACGGGGTTAGATACAGAGTAAAGCTCTCTCTACACGGCCCCACCATCAAACACTCCCAGGACAGGGACAGCACGGGGTTAGATACTGAATAAAGCTCTCTCTACACGGCCCCACCCTCAAACACTCCCAGGACAGGGACAGCACGGGGTTCGATACAGGGTAAAGCTGCCTCTACACTCTCCCCCCATCAAACACTCCCAGGACAGGGACAGCTCGGGGTTAGATACAGAGTAAAGCTCCTTCTACACTGTCCCCCATCAAACCCTCCCAGGACAGGGACAGCACGGGGTTAGATACAGAGTAAAGCTCCCGCTACACTGTCCCCCATCAAACATTCCCAGGATGGGGACAGCACGGGGTTAGATACAGAGTAAAGCTCCCGCTACACTGTCCCCCATCAAACACTCCCAGGGACAGGGACAGCACGGGGTTAGATACAGAGTAAAGCTCCCGCTACACTGTCCCCCATCAAACACTCCCAGGGACAGGGACAGCACAGGGTTAGATACAGAGTAAAGCTCCCTCTACACTGTCCCCATCAAACACTTCCAGGGACAGGGACAGCACGGGGTTAGATACAGGGTAAAGCTCCCTCTACACCATCCCTGTCGCCAGCACAGAATGTGAGGTAAGTGCCTCTCAGTTCCTCTCTCCCTTGGTCACTGAGTGGGTTTTGGGGGTTTTGGGTTGAGCCAGTGAGTGTGGGTACAGGGATCCAGGACTGTGTCTGTTGAATTCTCTCCTGGTTTATCCCGGAACACCCCCAGCCCACTCCAACACCAGCCTTTCCCCAGTGAAAAATCGAACTGCGCCGAGTGTCACAGCAAGAAATCCCTTTGAACATCAGGATGATCACCCTACCCTCCGCTAAACTACAAAAATAAACTCTGAAACAACTTTATTATATACATGATACGTAGAAAAATAAAAATGGGAAATGCTTGGGTTCCTTTATTCCTGTCCCCTTTGTAATTTCTCTCTTTCATTTAATATCTCAACAATTCCGCTTTGCCCTTAGAAAAATAAGTTTCATTATTTTCTCCAACTCTTTTTTGTTCTGTATTTGACTCAAACTCCTTTTGAAAGGTTGAAATAAAGTGTCTAATTATTGTGAGCGAGAGAGGGAGTGTGTCGGGGGCTATGGGGACAGAGAGGAGCGATTCACGTTTTCTAACTCCCAACCAATGGCGCTACACAAATGCAGGCTTGCTGCTGTCCAACGCCCTGCGAGAACCGTTACCTCACATTCCCCACCGGGCCCTACAGGAAGTGCTCAGCCCTGGGCACAACAGAGCCCCACTGTGATGCCTCTCGTGGTCGAATTGCCCGCCGCTCGGGATCCCAGGCTGCCCGGGAGGAGAACCTGCATGTCTCGGACTCAGCTCTACTGAGGCGGCCATACGGGTCCACGTTTTTGTACTGCAGCAGGCAGGTTTATGCACAGCAAGATCCCACAATCTGCGTCAGAGGGACAAGAGGGAGGGGGCGGGTGGTGGCTATGACTTAACCTCAGTAACCTGTAGCCTGGGGTGATGGAGAGGGGGAGAGCTAAAATGAGTGTGTGTCAGTGTTTGTGTGTGAGAGATAGCACACGTGAGAAGGGAGAGTGACAGCATGTGTTACAGAGGGAGTACTAGAGAGTATCCACATATGAGTGTGTGTGAGAGCATGACAGCATGTGTACATGAGACAGTGTGTATATATATGTGTGTGTGTGTACGAGAGCGTGTACATGAGACAGTGTATATATGAGTGAGTGTGTGTGTATGAGAGCGTGGACATGAGACTGTGTATATATGTGTGTGTATACGAGAGCGTGTGTACGAGTCAGTGTGTATATGAGTGTGTGTATGAGAGCATGTGTACATGAGACAGTGTGTACATATGTGTGTGTATACGAGAGCGTGTGTACATGAGACAGTGTGTATATATGTGTGTGTATACGAGAGCGTGTGTACATGAGTCAGTGTGTATATGAGTGTGTGTATGAGAGCATGTGTATATGAGACAGTGTGTACATATGTGTGTGTATACGAGAGTGTGTGTACATGAGTCAGTGTGTATATGAGTGTGTGTATGAGAGCATGTGTATATGAGACAGTGTGTACATATGTGTGTGTATACGAGAGCGTGTGTACATGAGACAGTGTGTATATATGTGTGTGTATACGAGAGCGTGTGTACATGAGACAGTGTGTATATATGTGTGTGTATACAAGAGCGTGTACATGAGACAGTGTGTATATATGTGTGTGTATACGAGAGCGTGTGTACATGAGACAGTGTGTATATATGTGTGTGTATACGAGAGCGTGTGTACATGAGAGAGAGTTTATACTAGAGTTAGAACCTGTATAAATGTGAAAGTGAATGGCAGTGTGAAAGAGACAAAGTGTGAGATAGATTGTGTTACAGGGAGAGTGAGTGAGTGAGCAAGAATGTGTGTCTGTGAATGTACGAGGGAGTGAGTGTGTCAGAGAGAGAGAGAGAGAGAGAGAGAGACAGCCTGGAGATAGCTGATTGCTGATGAAGGAAAGTATGAGTCACCTGCGTACAAACAGAAGATAGAGGCCTGACTCCAACTCGCTTCAAACATAGCTCAGAGAGAGATCGTGAACAGCTCCTAACTGGGGCAGGGGGAAGAGGGAGAGAGAGGGGGAGGGAAGGAAGGAGGGGGGAGGGAAGGGAGGGAGGAGGAAAGGGAGGGGGATGGGGAGGGAGGGGGATGGGGAGAGGGAGGGAGGGAGATGGGGAGAGGGAGGGAGGGAGATGGGGAGAGGGAGGGAGGGAGATGGGGAGAGGGAGGGAGGGAGATGGGGAGAGGGAAGGAGATGGGGAGAGGGAGGGAGGGGGAGAGGGAGGGAGATGGGGAGAGGGAGGGAGGGAGATGGGGAGAGGGAAGGAGATGGGGAGAGGGAGGGAGGGGGAGAGGGAGGGAGGGGGAGAGGGAGGGAGGGGAAGAGAAAGGGAGGGGGAGAGAGAGATGGAGGGAGGAGGACAGGAGGTGAGTGTGAGAGAGGGAGGGAGGGAGAGAGGACGGAGAGACAGCAAGAGGGGGGAAGAACGGAGACAATGGGAGGAACAGAAGAGAGAGAGGGAGAAAGAAATAGGGAGAGGAAAGGAGAAATAATGACAGGATTTGATCAGGGGCTGGAGGAGGTTACAGAGATAGGGAGGGGGTGTAGGGGTGGGAGGGGGTGTAGGGGCTGGAGGGGGTTACAGAGATAGGGAGGGGTGTAGGGGCTGGAGGGGTTACAGAGATAGGGAGGGGTGTAGGGGCTGGAGGGGGTGAGAGAGATAGGGAGGGGGTGTAGTGGCTGGAGTTGGGTTACAGAGATAGGGAGGGGTGTAGGGGCTGGAGGGGATTACAGAGATAGGGAGGGGGTGTAGGGGCTGGAGGGGGTTACAGAGATAGGGAGGGGGTGTAGGGGCCGGAGGGGGTTGCAGAGATAGGGAGGGGGTGTAGAGGCCGGAGGGGGTTACAGAGATAGGGAGGGGGTGTAGGGGCCGGAGGGGGTTACAGAGATAGGGAGGGGGTGTAGAGGCCAGAGGGGGTTACAGATTAGGGAGGGGGTGTAGGGGCTGGAGGGGGTTACAGAGATAGGGAGGGGGTGTAGGGGCCGGAGGGGGTTACAGAGATAGGGAGGGGGTGTAGAGGCCGGAGGGGGTTACAGAGATAGGGAGGGGGTGTAGGGGCCGGAGGGGGTTACAGAGATAGGGAGGGGGTGTAGGGGCTGGAGGGGGTTCCAGAGATAGGGAGGGGGTGTAGGGGCTGGTGGGGGTTCCAGAGATAGGGAGGAGTGTAGGGGCTGGAGGGGGTTACAGAGATGGGGAGGGGGTGTAGGGACTGGAGGGGGTGACAGAGATAGGGAGTGGTTGGAAGGGGTGTAGTGGCTGGACAGTGTTACAGATCTCTGTTATTGAATTGCCTGTTAAAAGTGTTCCCTGTCCCTAGTGACCAGTTGCTTTGGTTTGTACTTTGTACTTGAACTGAGAGTGTGAGCGTGTGTTAAGGTGTGTGCGTGTTAGAGAGAGTGTGACAGAGAGACAGTGTGAGAGAGTGAGTGAGTGTGTGTGGGAGAGAGAGAGGGAGAGGTCAGCTACAATCTGATTGGATGGCAGAATGAGGTCACCAGGGCTGAATGGCCTCTTGCTGCTTGTCATCATTGTATACCCTCAGAGGCTGGCAGGAGGGAGGCCGTGTGTACAGTCAGCACTCAGTGTCCCTCTCAGTGCCTCCACCCAGTGCCCAGAGCCTCCACCCAGTGCCTAGAGCCTCCACCAAGTGCCCACTCCCAGTTCCCAGTGCCTGCTCCCAGTGCCCACTCCCAGTGCCCAGAGCCTCCATCCAATGCCTGCTCCCAGTGTCCACTCCCAGTTCCCAGTGCCTGCTCCCAGTGTCTCCACCCAGTGCCGCTCCCAGTGCCTCCACCCAGTCCCTGCTCCCAGTGCCTCCACCCAGTGCCGCTCCCAGTGCCTCCACCCAGTGCCGCTCCCAGTGCCTCCACCCAGTCCCTGCTCCCAGTGTCTCCACCCAGTGCCGCTCCCAGTGCCTCCACCCAGTGCCGCTCCCAGTGCCTCCACCCAGTCCCTGCTCCCAGTGCCGCTCCCAGTGCCTCCACCCAGTGTCTCCACCCAGTCCCTGCTCCCAGTGCCCACTCCCAGTGTCTCCACCCAGTGCCTGCTCCCAGTGCCTACACCCAGTGCCCACTCCCAGTTCCCAGTGCCTCCACCCAGTGCAAGGTCCCATTGCCTCCACCTGGTGCCCGTTCCCATTACCGAGTGCCTCCACCCAGTGCCCAGTGCATCCACCCAGTATCCAGTGCCTCCACCCAGTGCCCAGTGCCTCCACCCAGGGCCCACTGCCTGTACCCAGGGTCCAGTGCTTCCACCCAGGGCCCAGTGCCTCTACCCAGGGCCCAGTGCCTCTACCCAGGGCCCAGTGCATCCATCCAGTGCCCAGTGCATTCACCCAGTGCCCAGTGCATCCACCCAGTGCCTGCTCCCAGCAGCCCTCCCAGTGCTGTTGTACCGTAGGTCCCTGTAAATTGAAGAGTTTGTGTTGATCAATTCCGTATATTTGTTTTAAGGTGGTTTCTATTTACCGGGCCCCACGTAGACCCACAACAGTAACAGCTGGACCCAAACTCCATCTCCTGAATACCCTGCACCGTGGGGCATGCTCACGCTGGGCAGACATTGGCCATGGGGTGGGGGGGTGGGAATCATCCAAGTTTGGTGGGGGGGGCAGGATCACAGGTTCACTCTCTGGCTGCATTGAGAGTCACTGCACTTGGAGGCAATAGGACACTCCCTGGTCTGACCCCACAATTGTCTCACACTGACCATTACCGGGCAATATTTGGCAGCCATGTTCTGGATGTAGGTTTGCTCGCTGAGCTGGAAGGTTCATTTTCAGACGTTTCGTCACCAGACTCAGTAAAATCATCAGTGAGCCTCTGGATGAAGCACAGATGGTATGGCCCAATTTCTATTTATGGTGGTTCAGTTTCCTTGGGGCCATGTTATATTTTGGGGGAGGGGGAGGGCAAGGGTTAAGTGGGTGATTCTGGGCAGAGTCACCTATTGACAATTTGCCAATGCCCCAAAGTGAGGCCTGAGGCCTGTTAAATCCACCGAGACCTACTGAATCACTGACCAGATCTCGGACACCCTTTTAGATGATCATCTATCTCCTACCTCCCTCTCTCTCCTTCTCTCCTCATCCCTCCCTCTCTGTCTCTAACCAGAAGCTCCTCCTGTTTTGTTGACATTTGGTGAATGTTACATCTCAACACGGTGAGAACGCACGGGCGACAGTTACAAACTCTCTCCTGACCGGGACCACCCTTGGAAACATCTCCCCCCCACCCCTAACAGAGCACGGACAATGCCGTTAGCATCTCCACTAACCAGTGGAAAAATGACGGGTGGGTGGGGGAGGGTGTAAGGAGTGGGCCTTCTGTCGAGCGGGAAAGAGACTGATATATTCCCTGACCATTCCCAAAATGGCCAACCCAAGGGCGTGACCTCACTCAATTTGACATCCCGCTCTATCCTCAGTGAGCCCAGCAATTCCCCCTCCCCCACCCCCTCACCTGCCATGTCACTGAGGAAGATCCAACACCAAGTGACGATGACCCCCCGGCCCAAGGAGAGGCTAGGTTTGGGGGGGGGAGGGGGGGGGAAGAGTCGGGTACCTCAGTATAATGAGGAGTCCTTCTGCCCAGTGACCAGCTCCCGCCCCCCTGCCTCGTCACAGCCCCCACTCTCCCCGGTGCCCAGTGGGGTGGTGTCACCAAGGCAGGGGCTAGGGTAGACGAACATCCTCTGCAGGAGGGGCAAATGCTGGGCCTTGTTGTCCCGGATGACCATGTTGAGGGCGAGGGGGAGCGGGGAGACGTGGGTGAAGGGGTACGGGTAGGTGCTGGTCAGCAGCTGGTGCCCATACATCAGCGGGTAGGGGTCCTGGTAGAAGGTCACCTTGCTCAGTCCTCCCTCGGCCGGCTTCGCCCGCTCCGGGCACGGGATCTTGCTGTGTGGGCAGCAGTTCCCATTGGTCAGCAGGGGGATGGGGTATTCCTGGAGCGGGAACTCTGGCCCGGTGCCTGCCCGTCTGCACTCTGCCGGCTCCAGGGTGTGGAGGTGGTGGCTCCCTTCCTGCGGCACCAACGCCTCTGCTCCAGGCCTGCTGTTGCCGGGGGAACTACCCCCACCCTCTTGGCGCGGGCTCAGCTGGGGGTGGGGGTAGGGACACCCAGTATCCGGGGTGCCCAAAGCCCGGGACTCACTGTCCTCCGGCAGCAGAGTCCGATGTGCCGGGCCGGTGCCGTCCTGCACCAGGCGGTTCTTGCTGGCCATCCCAGTGTCCCGGGGCGGCTCCCAATCAGCGGGGGAGGGGCATGTCGGCGCCGAAAGCCGGCCACGGGCGTCCGTGGCGCTCTCTCCCCCCCGCGGCTCCGCGGTCCTCTTCCCTTCCCCGTGTGCTGGCTGCACTACCGCCACTTCCCGAGGTGACGGGCAGCGAACCGTGGCGTCCGGATCTACACCGACCGTCGGCAGTCTCGTTCGCAGGTCCAGCCTTGACGTTCCAGCCCCCTCCTCCCCCTCCCCCAGAGGTCGGCTCCCACCCCTCCCCGGGGCGGAGGGGTCTGTCTTCGCCAGGCGGTTGCCCAGGTGGCGCCCGGCGAGTGTCCTCCTGCCGTTCGCACGAGGAGAGTGGTCACCGTCGGTGTCGGCTGGGCTCCGTGGGGATGGGGGCCACAGCCCCTCCCGTGGGATCCCAGCCACGGCTGGGAGGTCTCCATCCCCGGGCACCTCGCATTGGTGGTGGGTGCCATCTGTCGCTGGGGGCGCCCCGGGGGGAGGGGGACGGTAACGTAGCCGGCGGTGCCATCCCACCCTGCGTGGCCTGTGGAGGGAGCCCGGCGCCCGCCTCTTGGGCTTGTAGGAGTAGTAAGGCCTCCAGAGGTTGTCCTCGCGGTCGCTGTCTTCGTCCTCGGAGTCTTGGCCGAGGGAGTAACCGTCACTCCTCCGCCTCCGCCTTCTCCGCCTCCTCCTCCTCACCCTCGGCTGGTGCTCTCCCTCTGCCCCCTCGGTGCAGCTCGCCCCTCCCTCGTCCCGGATGAGGTCAGACTCCGAGATTCTCCGTTTGACGAACGCCTCCTCCCCGATGCGGACGGTGATGCAGCAGAGTGGCGCTGACCGACTCTCGTTGGCGGTGCCCGGGCACGCCGGCTTCGCCACGTAGGTCATGGTCCTCCCCTCGCCGGCGCCACCCGCCTGCCTGTTGACCTTTGACACCCGCGGTTCTTTCTGGTTCTGGCGGGCGCTGGTGGGCGAAGGGTCGCGGTGGATTGGTGGGCTCCGACTTCTCACCGGTCTCTCCGTGGTGACGGTGCTAGGCCCGTGGTGCTCGGGGGGGCACTTGCCGTTGTAGGCGATGACGGTGGACTGCCCACGGTGGGTGACGGTGGATGGTAGTGCCACAATCACCGAAGAGGTGGAGGAGGAGGAGGAGGGTGGGGGGCCCCCGTACGTGATGACCGAGTGCCCCGGGGTCACCCCCTCGGGGCCGAGGAAGGGTCGGAGGGGCCGCTGCCGGAGGGAGGATGGCTCTCTCTGGCTGGAGGCGGCACTGCCTTCAGGGCAGAGGGAGGTCAGCCGGGAGGAGGGGAGTGCGGTGGGGGACACTGAGCTGGGCGGGTGGGTATGCGTCTCCGTGGAAACGGCTGAGGGGGGCGTCTCCACAGGGACGGTGGGAGGGGGAGTCTCCATGGCGACATCGGGTAGGGCTGTCTCCACGGTGATGGTAGGCGAGGCATTGTCCACGTGGACGGTGGGAGGGGCTGTCTCCATGGGGACGGTGGGAGGGGCTGTCTCCACGAGGACAGTGGGAGGGGCTGTATCCACGAGGACAGTGGGAGGGGCCGTATCCACGAGGACAGTGGGAGGGGCCGTATCCACGAGGACAGTGGGAGGGGCTGTATGCACGGGGACGGTAGGAGGAGTCTCCATGGAGACAGTGGGAGGGGCCGTCTCCACGAGGACAGCAGGCGGAGGAGTCTCCATGGAGACGGTGGGCGGGGCTGTCTCCATGCCGACAGTGGGAGGGGCAGTCTCCACGAGGACAGCAGGAGGAGGAGTCTCCATGGCGACAGTGGGAGGGGCAGTCTCCACGAGGACAGCAGGCGGAGGAGTCTCCATGGCGACAGTGGGCGGGGCTGTCTCCATGGCGACAGTGGGAGGGGCGGAGTGGCTGTACGTCTTGTACGGCCTCTTGTGGCTCCTCATGGGGAGCAGGCGGTAGAGCTTGAAGGCGTTGAGTTTGGGTTTGTAGCCGCCGTTGGGGGTTTTCTGGCTGATGGTGAGCCCCGGGTCGACACCGTGGAAGGATTTCTGGTGGGTCTTCAGGTTGTAGTAGGTGACAAAGGCCTCCCAGCAGAAGATGCACTGGTACCGTCGCTCCCCGGTGTGCCACACCTCGTGCTTGGTGCGGTATTCGGCCAGGGCGAAGACCTTGTCGCAGAAGCGGCACGGGTACCTGCGGCGCCACGAGTGCACGTTCGCGTGGCGCTTGAGGCTGGACAGAGTGACGTAAGAGCGTTCGCAGACCGCGCAGGAGTACAGCACGTGACCGTCCACCACCTTCACCACGTGGTCGTCCCCCTCGCCGCCCGGCGGTGTATCCCTCCGCCGGCTCTTGCCGCCGCTTCCCCGGGGCCCGGGCGGCTCGCGCTCGCGCTCCCGCTCCCGCTCCCGCTCCGCGTCCCCGTCCGCGCCCCCGGCCCCGGCCCGGGCCCCGCGCGCGCACACCGTCTGGTGGCTCTGCAGCCTCTTGAGGTGGACGAAGGGCCTGAAGCAGTGCCTGCAGCTGAGCTCGGGGCCCGCGGTGTCCCCGGGAGGCGGCGGCGGAGGCGGGGAGGTGGAGGGGCCTCGGGGCTGCTCCGCCTCGAAGCCGAGGCCCCTGACCGCGACGGCGCTGAGGGTGAGCAGCCCCCGGGCGGCCCCGCAGCCGTGCTCCGGGTCGGCGGCGTCCGCCCCGCGGCGGGGACAGGGCCCGGTCAGGTCGATGGCCGAGGGCGCTCCGGGGCCCGCGGTGTCGGCGGCGGTGTCGGTGTCTCGGGCCCCCCGCGGGCCGCCCGGCGGGGTCGGACAGCGGGCGGGGGGCCGCAGCAGCAGCTCCTGCAGGAAGTGGATGCCCAGGCGGTGACCCGCGCTGGCCAGCGCGTCCGCCTCCTCCAGCCGCTCGACCACCAGCCGCGAGCTGTAGATGAAGTTGAGGATCTTGGCGAACACCTCGGCCCTGATCTCGCGGAGCTCCAGCACGGGCTCGGCGGCGGGGCCGGGCCCGGGGCCGGGGTCAGGCCCGGGGCCGGGGTCAGGGCCGGGCCCGGGCCCGGGGCCGCCCAGGCGATCCCGGAAGTAGCAGCTGAAGGCCGCCAGGATGTTCTGGTGCGCCTTGAACTTGCTGTCCTGCACCACGATGGTCACGTCGCAGAAGCGGCCCCGCAGCCTCTGCTCGTTCAGCTGCTCCAGCAGGAGCCGGCAGTGAGCCCGGTCCACCACCTCGAAACTGTAGGCCATGTCACCTGGGAATCAGACAAGGGCACAGCATCGTCAGACACACACACCACCACCCCCCAGAGACATCGCCTTACTGCTGGGCAGCACCGTCAGACACACACACACACACACACACACCACCCCCCAGGGACATCACCTTACTGCTGGACAGCACCGTCAGACACACACACACACACACACACACCACCCCCCAGAGACATCACCTTACTGCTGGACAGCACCGTCAGACACACACACACACCACCCCCCAGAGACATCACCTTACTGCTGGACAGCACCGTCAGACACACACACACCACCCCAGAGACATCACCTTACTGCTGGACAGCACCGTCAGACACACACACACCACCCCCCAGAGACATCACCTCACTGCTGGGCAGCACCGTCAGACACACACACACCACCCCCCAGAGACATCACCTTACTGCTGGACAGCACCGTCAGACACACACACACCACCCCAGAGACATCACCTTACTGCTGGGCAGCACCGTCAGACACACACACACCACCCCCCAGAGACATCACCTTACTGCTGGACAGCACCGTCAGACACACACCACCACCCCCAGAGACATCGCCTTACTGCTGGGCAGCACCGTCAGACACACACACACACCACCCCCAGAGACATCACCTTACTGCTGGGCAGCACCGTCAGACACACACACACCACCCCCCAGAGACATCACCTTACTGCTGGGCAGCACTGTCAGACACACACACACCACCCCCCAGAGACATCACCTTACTGCTGGGCAGCACTGTCAGACACACACACACCACCCCCCAGAGACATCACCTTACTGCTGGGCAGCACCGTCAGACACACACACACCACCCCCCAGAGACATCACCTTACTGCTGGGCAGCACCGTCAGACACACACACACCACCCCCCAGAGACATCACCTTACTGCTGGACAGCACCGTCAGACACACACACACCACCCCAGAGACATCACCTTACTGCTGGACAGCACCGTCAGACACACACACACCACCCCCCAGAGACATCACCTCACTGCTGGGCAGCACCGTCAGACACACACACACCACCCCCCAGAGACATCACCTTACTGCTGGACAGCACCGTCAGACACACACACACCACCCCAGAGACATCACCTTACTGCTGGGCAGCACCGTCAGACACACACACACCACCCCCCAGAGACATCACCTTACTGCTGGACAGCACCGTCAGACACACACCACCACCCCCAGAGACATCGCCTTACTGCTGGGCAGCACCGTCAGACACACACACACACCACCCCCAGAGACATCACCTTACTGCTGGGCAGCACCGTCAGACACACACACACCACCCCCCAGAGACATCACCTTACTGCTGGGCAGCACTGTCAGACACACACACACCACCCCCCAGAGACATCACCTTACTGCTGGGCAGCACTGTCAGACACACACACACCACCCCCCAGAGACATCACCTTACTGCTGGGCAGCACCGTCAGACACACACACACCACCCCCCAGAGACATCACCTTACTGCTGGGCAGCACCGTCAGACACACACACACACCACCCCCCAGAGACATCACCTTACTGCTGGGCAGCACTGTCAGACACACACACACCACCCCCCAGAGACATCGCCTTACTGCTGGGCAGCACCGTCAGACACACACACACCACCCCCCAGAGACATCACCTTACTGCTGGGCAGCACTGTCAGACACACACACACCACCCCCCAGAGACATCACCTTACTGCTGGGCAGCACCGTCAGACACACACACACACCACCCCCCAGAGACATCACCTTACTGCTGGGCAGCACTGTCAGACACACACACACCACCCCCCAGAGACATCACCTTACTGCTGGGCAGCACCGTCAGACACACACACACACCACCCCCCAGAGACATCACCTTACTGCTGGGCAGCACCGTCAGACACACACACACACCACCCCCCAGGGACATCGCCTTACTGCTGGGCAGCACCGTCAGACACACACACCACCCCAGAGACATCACCTCACTGCTGGGCAGCACCGTCAGACACACACACACACCACCCCCCAGGGACATCGCCTTACTGCTGGGCAGCAGCGTCAAACACACACACCACCACCCAGGGACATCACCTTACTGCTGGGCAGCACCGTCAGACACACACACACACCACCCCCCAGGGACATCACCTTACTGCTGGGCAGCACCGTCAGACACACACACACACCACCCCCCAGAGACATCGCCTTACTGCTGGGCAGCACCGTCAGGCACACACACCACCCCCCAGAGACATCGCCTTACTGCTGGGCCGCACCGTCAGACACACACACACACCACCCCCCAGAGACATCGCCTTACTGCTGGGCAGCACCGTCAGACACACACACACACCACCCCCCAGAGACATCACCTTACTGCTGGGCAGCACCGTCAGACACACACACACACCACCCCCCAGAGACATCACCTTACTGCTGGGCAGCACCGTCAGACACTCACACACCACCCCCCAGAGACATCGCCTTACTGCTGGGCAGCACCGTCAGACACACACACACACCACCCCCCAGGGACATCGCCTTACTGCTGGGCAGCACCGTCAGACACACACACCACCCCAGAGACATCACCTCACTGCTGGGCAGCACCGTCAGACACACACACACACCACCCCCCAGGGACATCGCCTTACTGCTGGGCAGCACCGTCAGACACACACACCACCCCCCAGGGACATCACCTTACTGCTGGACAGCACCGTCAGACACACACACACCACCACCCCCAGAGACATCACCTTACTGCTGGGCAGCACCGTCAGACACACACACCACCACCCCCCAGAGACATCGCCTTACTGCTGGGCAGCACCGTCAGGCACACACACCACCCCCCAGAGACATCGCCTTACTGCTGGGCAGCACCGTCAGACACACACACACACCACCCCCCAGAGACATCGCCTTACTGCTGGGCAGCACCGTCAGACACACACACCACCACCCCCCAGAGACATCACCTTACTGCTGGACAGCACCGTCAGACACACACACACACCACCCCCCAGAGACATCACCTTACTGCTGGACAGCACCGTCAGACACACACACACACACCACCCCCCAGAGACATCGCCTTACTGCTGGGCAGCACCGTCAGGCACACACACACACACCACCCCCAGAGACATCGCCTTACTGCTGGGCAGCACCGTCAGGCACACACACACACACCACCCCCCAGAGACATCACCTTACTGCTGGGCAGCACCGTCAGACACACACACACACCACCCCCCAGAGACATCACCTTACTGCTGGGCAGCACCGTCAGACACACACACACACCACCCCAGAGACATCACCTTACTGCTGGGCAGCACCGTCAGACACACACACACACACACCACCCCCCAGAGACATCACCTTACTGCTGGGCAGCACCGTCAGACACACACACACACACCACCCCCCAGAGACATCGCCTTACTGCTGGGCAGCACCGTCAGACACACACACACACCACCCCCCCAGAGACATCACCTTACTGCTGGGCAGCACCGTCAGACACACACACACCACCCCCCAGAGACATCACCTTACTGCTGGACAGCACCGTCAGACACACACACACACCACCCCCCAGAGACATCACCTTACTGCTGGACAGCACCGTCAGACACACACACCACCACCCCCCAGAGACATCACCTTACTGCTGGACAGCACCGTCAGACACACACACCACCCCCCAGAGACATCACCTTACTGCTGGGCAGCACCGTCAGGCACACACACACCACCCCCCAGAGACATCACCTTACTGCTGGGCAGCACCGTCAGACACACACACACACACCACCACCCCCCAGAGACATCACCTTACTGCTGGGCAGCACCGTCAGACACACACACACACCACCCCCCAGAGACATCACCTTACTGCTGGGCAGCACCGTCAGACACACACACACCACCCCCCAGAGACATCACCTCACTGCTGGGCAGCACCATCAGACACACACACACACCACCCCCCAGAGACATCACCTTACTGCTGGGCAGCACCGTCAGACACACACACACACCACCCCCCAGAGACATCACCTTACTGCTGGGCAGCACCGTCAGACACACACACCACCCCCCAGAGACATCACCTCACTGCTGGGCAGCACCGTCAGACACACACACACCACCCCCCAGAGACATCACCTTACTGCTGGGCAGCACCGTCAGGCACACACCACCACCCCCCAGACACATCACCTTACTGCTGGGCAGCACCGTCAGGCACACACCACCACCCCCCAGAGACATCACCTCACTGCTGGGCAGCACCGTCAGACACACACACACCACCCCCCAGAGACATCACCTTACTGCTGGGCAGCACCGTCAGACACACACACACCACCCCCCAGAGACATCGTCTTACTGCTGGGCAGCACCGTCAGACACACACACACCACCCCCCAGAGACATCACCTCACTGCTGGGCAGCACCGTCAGACACACACACACCACCCCCCAGAGACATCGTCTTACTGCTGGGCAGCACCGTCAGACACACACACCACCACCCCCCAGAGACATCACCTTACTGCTGGGCAGCACCGTCAGACACACACACACCACCCCCCAGAGACATCACCTTACTGCTGGGCAGCACCGTCAGACACACACCCACACCACCCCCCAGAGACATCACCTCACTGCTGGGCAGCACCGTCAGACACACACACACCACCCCCCAGAGACATCACCTTACTGCTGGGCAGCACCGTCAGACACACACACACACACACACACCACCCCCCAGAGACATCACCTTACTGCTGGGCAGCACCGTCAGACACACACACACCACCCCCCAGAGACATCACCTTACTGCTTGGCAGCACCGTCAGACACACACACACACACCACCCCCCAGAGACATCACCTTATTGCTGGGCAGCACCGTCAGACACACACACACACCACCCCCCAGAGACATCGCCTTACTGCTGGGCAGCACCGTCAGACACACACACCACCACCACCCCCAGAGACATCACCTTACTGCTGGGCAGCACCGTCAGACACACACACACCACCCCCCAGAGACATCACCTTACTGCTGGGCAGCACCGTCAGGCACACACACCACCACCCCCCAGAGACATCACCTTACTGCTGGGCAGCACCGTCAGACACACACACACCACCCCCCAGAGACAACACCTTACTGCTGGGCAGCACCGTCAGACACACACACACCACCCCCCAGAGACATCACCTTACTGCTGGGCAGCACCGTCAGACACACACACACCACCCCCCAGAGACATCACCTTACTGCTGGGCTGCACCGTCATACACACACACCACCAGCCCCCAGAGACATCACCTTACTGCTGGGCAGCACCGTCAGACACACACACACACACCACCCCCCCAGAGACATCACCTTACTGCTGGGCAGCACTGTCAGACACACACACACCACCCCCCAGAGACATCGCCTTACTGCTGGGCAGCACCGTCAGGCACACACCACCACCCCCCAGAGACATCACCTTACTGCTGGGCAGCACCGTCAGGCACACACCACCACCCCCCAGAGACATCACCTCACTGCTGGGCAGCACCGTCAGACACACACACACCACCCCCCAGAGACATCACCTTACTGCTGGGCAGCACCGTCAGACACACACACACCACCCCCCAGGGACATCACCTTACTGCTGGGCAGCACCGTCAGACACACACACACACACCACCCCCCAGAGACATCACCTTATTGCTGGGCAGCACCGTCAGACACACACACACACCACCCCCCAGAGACATCACCTTACTGCTGGGCAGCACCGTCAGACACACACACCACCACCACCCCCAGAGACATCACCTTACTGCTGGGCAGCACCGTCAGACACACACACACCACCCCCCAGAGACATCACCTTACTGCTGGGCAGCACCGTCAGGCACACACACCACCACCCCCCAGAGACATCACCTTACTGCTGGGCAGCACCGTCAGACACACACACACCACCCCCCAGAGACAACACCTTACTGCTGGGCAGCACCGTCAGACACACACACACCACCCCCCAGAGACATCACCTTACTGCTGGGCAGCACCGTCAGACACACACACACCACCCCCCAGAGACATCACCTTACTGCTGGGCAGCACTGTCAGACACACACACACACCACCCCCCCAGAGACATCACCTTACTGCTGGGCAGCACTGTCAGACACACACCACCACCCCCCAGAGACATCGCCTTACTGCTGGGCAGCACCGTCAGGCACACACCACCACCCCCCAGAGACATCACCTTACTGCTGGGCAGCACCGTCAGGCACACACCACCACCCCCCAGAGACATCACCTCACTGCTGGGCAGCACCGTCAGACACACACACACCACCCCCCAGAGACATCACCTTGCTGCTGGGCAGCACTGTCAGACACACACACACCACCCCCCAGGGACATCACCTTACTGCTGGGCAGCACCGTCAGACACACACACACCACCCCCCAGGGACATCACCTTACTGCTGGGCAGCACCGTCAGACACACACACACACCACCCCAGGGACATCGCCTTACTGCTGGGCAGCACCGTCAGACACACACACACCACCACCCCCCAGAGACATCACCTTACTGCTGGACAGCACCGTCAGACACACACACACACCACCCCCCAGAGACATCACCTTACTGCTGGGCAGCACCGTCAGGCAGACACACACACACCACCCCCCAGAGACATCACCTTACTGCTGGGCAGCACCGTCAGACACACACATCACCACCCCCCAGAGACATCACCTTACTGCTGGGCAGCACCGTCAGACACACACACACCACCCCCCAGAGACATCGCCTTACTGCTGGGCAGCACCGTCAGGCACACACCACCACCCCCCAGAGACATCACCTCACTGCTGGGCAGCACCGTCAGACACACACACACCACCCCCCAGAGACATCACCTTACTGCTGGGCAGCACCGTCAGACACACACACACCACCCCCCAGAGACATCACCTTACTGCTGGGCAGCACCGTCAGGCAGACACACACACACCACCCCCCAGAGACATCGCCTTACTGCTGGGCAGCACCGTCAGACACACACACACACCACCCCAGGGACATCGCCTTACTGCTGGGCAGCACCGTCAGACACACACCCCCCCCCCCCCCCCCCAGAGACATCACCTTACTGCTGGGCAGCACCGTCAGGCACACACACACCACCCCCCAGAGACATCACCTTACTGCTGGGCAGCACCGTCAGACACACACATCACCAACCCCCAGAGACATCACCTTACTGCTGGGCAGCACCGTCAGACACACACACCACCACCCCCCAGAGACATCACCTTACTGCTGGGCAGCACCGTCAGGCACACACACACCACCCCCCAGAGACATCGCCTTACTGCTGGGCAGCACCGTCAGACACACACACACCACCCGCCAGAGACATCACCTTACTGCTGGGCAGCACCGTCAGGCAGACACACACACACCACCCCCCAGAGACATCACCTTACTGCTGGGCAGCACCGTCAGGCACACACACACCACCCCCCAGAGACATCACCTTACTGCTGGGCAGCACCGTCAAACACACACATCACCACCCCCCAGAGACATCACCTTACTGCTGGGCAGCACCGTCAGACACACACACACCACCCCCCAGAGACATCGCCTTACTGCAGGGCAGCACCGTCAGGCACACACCACCACCCCCCAGAGACATCACCTTACTGCTGGGCAGCACCGTCAGGCACACACCACCACCCCCCAGAGACATCACCTCACTGCTGGGCAGCACCGTCAGACACACACACACCACCCCCCAGAGACATCACCTTACTGCTGGGCAGCACCGTCAGACACACACACACCACCCCCCAGAGACATCACCTCACTGCTGGGCAGCACCGTCAGACACACACACACACACCACCCCCCAGAGACATCACCTTACTGCTGGGCAGCACCGTCAGGCACACACACACCACCCCCCAGAGACATCACCTTACTGCTGGGCAGCACCGTCAGACACACACACACCACCCCCCAGAGACATCACCTTACTGCTGGGCAGCACCGTCAGGCACACACCACCACCCCCCAGAGACATCGCCTTACTGCTGGGCAGCACCGTCAGGCACACACACACCACCACCACCCCCCAGAGACATCACCTTGCTGCTGGGCAGCACTGTCAGACACACACACACCACCCCCCAGAGACATCACCTTACTGCTGGGCAGCACCGTCAGACACACACACACCACCCCCCAGAGACATCACCTTACTGCTGGGCAGCACCGTCAGACACACACACACACCACCCCCCAGAGACATCACCTTACTACTGGGCAGCACCGTCAGGCACACACACACACCACCCCAGAGACATCACCTTACTGCTGGGCAGCACCGTCAGACACACACACACACCACCCCAGGGACATCACCTTACTGCTGGGCAGCACCGTCAGACACACACACACACCACCCCAGGGACATTGCCTTACTGCTGGGCAGCACCGTCAGACACACACACCACCACCACCCCCCAGAGACATCACCTTACTGCTGGGCAGCACCGTCAGGCACACACACACACACACCACCCCCCAGAGACATCACCTTACTGCTGGGCAGCACCGTCAGACACACACATCACCACCCCCCAGAGACATCACCTTACTGCTGGGCAGCACCGTCAGACAGACACACCACCCCCCAGAGACATCACCTTACTGCTGGGCAGCACCGTCAGACACACACATCACCACCCCCCAGAGACATCACCTTACTGCTGGGCAGCACCGTCAGACACACACATCACCACCCCCCAGAGACATCACCTTACTGCTGGGCAGCACCGTCAGACAGACACACCACCCCCCAGAGACATCGCCTTACTGCTGGGCAGCACCGTCAGGCACACACACACCACCACCACCCCCCAGAGACATCACCTTGCTGCTGGGCAGCACTGTCAGACACACACACACCACCCCCCAGAGACATCACCTTACTGCTGGGCAGCACCGTCAGACAGACACACCACCCCCCAGAGACATCGCCTTACTGCTGGGCAGCACCGTCAGACACACACACACCACCCCCCAGAGACATCACCTTACTGCTGGGCAGCACCGTCAGACACACACACACCACCCCCCAGAGACATCGCCTTACTGCTGGGCAGCACCGTCAGACACACACACCACCCCCCAGAGACATCACCTTACTGCTGGGCAGCACCGTCAGACACACACACACCACCCCCCAGAGACATCGCCTTACTGCTGGGCAGCACCGTCAGACACACACACACACCACCCCCCAGAGACATCACCTTACTGCTGGGCAGCACCGTCAGACACACACACCACCACCCCCCAGAGACATCACCTTGCTGCTGGGCAGCACCGTCAGACAGACACACCACCCCCCAGAGACATCGCCTTACTGCTGGGCAGCACTGTCAGACACACACACACACCACCCCCCAGAGACATCACCTTACTGCTGGGCAGCACCGTCAGGCACACACACACCACCCCCCAGAGACATCACCTTACTGCTGGGCAGCACCGTCAGACACACACACACACACCACCCCCCAGAGACATCGCCTTACTGCTGGGCAGCACCGTCAGACACACACCACCACCCCCCAGAGACATCACCTTACTGCTGGGCAGCACCGTCAGACACACACACACCACCCCCCAGAGACATCGCCTTACTGCTGGGCAGCACCGTCAGACACACACACACACCACCCCCCAGAGACATCACCTTACTGCTGGGCAGCACCGTCAGACACACACACCACCACCCCCCAGAGACATCACCTTGCTGCTGGGCAGCACCGTCAGACAGACACACCACCACCCCCCAGAGACATCACCTTACTGCTGGACAGCACCGTCAGACACACACACACACACCACCCCCCAGAGACATCACCTTACTGCTGGGCAGCACCGTCAGACACACACACACACCACCCCCCAGAGACATCGCCTTACTGCTGGGCAGCACTGTCAGACACACACACACACCACCCCCCAGAGACATCACCTTACTGCTGGGCAGCACCGTCAGGCACACACCACCACCCCCCAGAGACATCACCTTACTGCTGGGCAGCACCGTCAGACACACACACACACACCACCCCCCAGAGACATCGCCTTACTGCTGGGCAGCACCGTCAGACACACACACACACCACCACCCCCCAGAGACATCGCCTTACTGCTGGGCAGCACCGTCAGACACACACACACCACCCCCCAGAGACATCACCTTACTACTGGCCAGCACCGTCAGGCACACACACACACCACCCCAGAGACATCACCTTACTGCTGGGCAGCACCGTCAGACACAAACACACACCCCCCCCCCCCCAGAGACATCACCGTACTGCTGGGCAGCACCGTCAGGCACACACACACACACACCACCCCCCAGAGACATCACCTTACTGCTGGGCAGCACCGTCAGACACACACCACCACCCCCCAGAGACATCACCTTGCTGCTGGGCAGCACCGTCAGACACACACACACACACCACCCCCCAGAGACATCGCCTTACTGCTGGGCAGCACCGTCAGACACACACCACCACCCCCCAGAGACATCACCTTACTGCTGGGCTGCACCGTCAGGCACACACACACACACACCACCCCCCAGAGACATCACCTCACTGCTGGGCAGCACCGTCAGGCACACACACACACACCACCCCCCAGAGACATCACCTTACTGCTGGACAGCACCGTCAGACACACACACACCACCACCCCCCAGAGACATCGCCTTACTGCTGGGCAGCACCGTCAGACACACACCACCACCCCCCAGAGACATCACCTTGCTGCTGGGCAGCACCGTCAGACACACACACACCACCCCCCAGAGACATCACCTTACTGCTGGGCAGCACCGTCAGACACACACACACACCACCCCCCAGAGACATCACCTTACTGCTGGGCAGCACCGTCAGACACACACACACACACCCCCGGAGACATCACCTTACTGCTGGGCAGCACCGTCAGGCACACACCACCCCCCAGAGACATCGCCTTACGGCTGGGCAGCACCGTCAGACACACACCACCCCCCAGAGACATCGCCTTACGGCTGGGCAGCACCGTCAGACACTCACACACACCACCACCCCCAGAGACATCGCCTTACGGCTGGGCAGCACCGTCAGACACTCACACACACCCCCAGAGACATCACCGTACTGCTGGGCAGCACCGTCAGACACACACACACCACCCCCCAGAGACATCGCCTTACTGCTGGGCAGCACCGTCAGACAGACACACCACCCCCCAGAGACATCGCCTTACTGCTGGGCAGCACCGTCAGACACACACACACCACCCCCCAGAGACATCACCTTACTGCTGGGCAGCACCGTCAGACACACACACACCACCCCCCAGAGACATCGCCTTACTGCTGGGCAGCACCGTCAGACACACACACCACCCCCCAGAGACATCACCTTACTGCTGGGCAGCACCGTCAGACACACACACACCACCCCCCAGAGACATCGCCTTACTGCTGGGCAGCACCGTCAGACACACACACACACCACCCCCCAGAGACATCACCTTACTGCTGGGCAGCACCGTCAGACACACACACCACCACCCCCCAGAGACATCACCTTGCTGCTGGGCAGCACCGTCAGACACACACACCACCACCCCCCAGAGACATCACCTTGCTGCTGGGCAGCACCGTCAGACACACACACCACCACCCCCCAGAGACATCACCTTACTGCTGGGCAGCACCGTCAGACACACACACCACCACCCCCCAGAGACATCACCTTGCTGCTGGGCAGCACCGTCAGACACACACACACACCACCCCCCAGAGACATCGCCTTACTGCTGGGCAGCACTGTCAGACACACACACCACCACCCCCCAGAGACATCGCCTTACTGCTGGGCAGTACCGTCAGACACACACACACACACCACCCCCCAGAGACATCGCCTTACTGCTGGGCAGCACCGTCAGACACACACCACCACCCCCCAGAGACATCACCTTACTGCTGGGCAGCACCGTCAGACACACACACACCACCCCCCAGAGACATCACCTTACTACTGGCCAGCACCGTCAGGCACACACACACACCACCCCAGAGACATCACCTTACTGCTGGGCAGCACCGTCAGACACACACACACACACCACCCCAGGGACATCGCCTTACTGCTGGGCAGCACCGTCAGACACACACACACCCCCCCCCCCCCAGAGACATCACCGTACTGCTGGGCAGCACCGTCAGGCACACACACACACACACCACCCCCCAGAGACATCACCTTACTGCTGGGCAGCACCGTCAGACACACACCACCACCCCCCAGAGACATCACCTTGCTGCTGGGCAGCACCGTCAGACACACACACACACACCACCCCCCAGAGACATCGCCTTACTGCTGGGCAGCACCGTCAGACACACACCACCACCCCCCAGAGACATCACCTTACTGCTGGGCTGCACCGTCAGGCACACACACACACACACCACCCCCCAGAGACATCACCTCACTGCTGGGCAGCACCGTCAGGCACACACACACACACCACCCCCCAGAGACATCACCTTACTGCTGGGCAGCACCGTCAGACACACACACACCACCACCCCCCAGAGACATCGCCTTACTGCTGGGCAGCACCGTCAGACACACACCACCACCCCCCAGAGACATCACCTTGCTGCTGGGCAGCACCGTCAGACACACACACACCACCCCCCAGAGACATCACCTTACTGCTGGGCAGCACCGTCAGGCACACACACACACCACCCCCCAGAGACATCACCTTACTGCTGGGCAGCACCGTCAGACACACACCACCCCCCAGAGACATCGCCTTACGGCTGGGCAGCACCGTCAGACACTCACACACACCACCACCCCCAGAGACATCGCCTTACGGCTGGGCAGCACCGTCAGACACTCACACACACCCCCAGAGACATCACCGTACTGCTGGGCTGCACCGTCAGGCACACACCTCCACCCCCCAGAGACATCGCCTTACTGCTAGGCAGCACCGTCAGGCACACACACTCCACCAGAGACATCACCTTACTGCTGGGCAGCACCGTCAGGCTCACACACACACTCTCAGAAACATCACCTTACTGCTGGGCAGCACCGTCAGGCACACACACACACACCCAGAGACATCACCTTACTGCTGGGCAGCACCGCGCTCAGGCCCCCGGGGAGTGTCGACGCCTGTGCTCAGGCCCCCGGGGAGTGTCGGTTATACAGTCACAGGGATGTACAGCACAGAGTCCAACCTGTCCATGCCAACCAATAGCCCAAATTAATCTGGTCCCACCTGCCAGCACCCGGCCCATATCCCTCCAAACCCGTCCTATTCATATACCCATCCAAATGCCTCTTAAATGTTGCAATTGTACCAGCCTCCACCACTTCCTCTGACAGCTCATTCCATAAACGTACCACCCTCTCCGTGAAAAAGTTGCCCCTTAGGTCTCTTTTATATCTTTCCCCTCTCACCCTAAGCCTATGGCCTCTAGTTCGGGACTCCCCGACCCCAGGGAAAAGACCTTGTCTATTTACCCGATCCATGCCCTCACGATTTTGTAAATCTATATAAGGTCACCCCTCAGCTTCTGACGCTCCAGGGAAAACAGCCCCAGCCTGTTCAGCTTCTCCCTGTAGCTCAAATCCTCCAACCCTGACAACATCCTTGTAAATCTTTTCTGAACCCTTTCAAGCTTCACAACATCTTTCCAATAGGAAGGAGACCAGAATTGCACGTAATATTCCATCAGTGGCCGAACTAATGTCCCGTGCAGCCGCAACGTGACCTCCCACACACACAGATATTGTCACACTCAAATGGAGACACACACAAACTCTCTCACACACTCACACATACACACACACATTCACAGAGACAGTGTGTGTAAGCCAGTAGCTGTGTAAACAAAACTGGGAATGAGTGCTGGTAACTTGCTGAGAGCTCAGCTTGTCCTTTTCCTACCTCAGTCCAGCGGCAGAAATCGAGAAAAATCAACATCTAAATCAAACCATCCCTCTCACCCAGGCTGCAGTGGTTCAAGGAGGGAGCTCACCACCACCTTCCCAAAGTGTGCGCGAAGGTATGAGTGTGAGAGTTGTGGGTATTGGTGTGAGCAGATGTATGAGACTGTGTGAGGGTGTGAGTGATTGTATGTAAGTGTAACCGGGTGTGACACCAACACTCCAACTACACCAACACCAAGGGTGGCACGGTGGCTCAGTGGTTAGCGTTGCTGCTTCCTGGCACCAGGAACCTGAGTTCAATTCCAACCTCTGACAACTGTCTGTGTGGGAGTTTGCACATTCTCCCCGTGTCTGTGTGGGTTTTCTCCGGGTGCTCCGGTTTCCTCCCACAGTCCAGAGATGTGCAGGTTAGGGTGGATTGGCCATGGGAAATTGTCCCATAGTGCCCAGGGATGTGCAGGTTAGGGTGGGTTGGCCATCGGAAATTGTCCCATAATATCCAGGAATGTGCAGGTTAGGGTGGGTTGGCCATGGGTAACGTAAAGCAATGGGGGAGGGGAATGGGTCTGGGTGGGATACTCTTCAGAAAGTTGGTTTGGACTTGTTGGGTCGAAGGGCCTGTTCCCACACGGTGAGGATTCGATGTTTCTAACTCCCAAGGGTATGTGTCAGTGACAGCACTGAGGTGTATCCTCAGAGGGAGAGGACCCTGTCAGTGTGAATTGTTCAGTCAGTCCGCAGCTTGGGGGAGGGGGGGGGACAATCTGTGCTGATTTATACCCGGGGAAGGAGCAGTGTGCGAAACAGCTTCGTCTGATTGGTCGGTTCAGGCAGAGAAGCTGCTGGCCAATTTGCAGCTTTTATTAAATCACACTCAAACATGATCAATTCCTTCGGATAGCATTGTGTTCAAACACACGCATGCCCCAGATCCCAGGCTGCAGTGACCAGGGGACAAGAGGAACATGCATCACTGACACTCCGACAGATCACCGACTACAGGGGAAACCAGAACAGTATCGACATGGACTGGGGGGGTGGAGTTTCAGAGATATGGAGGGGGTTACAGAGATAGGGAGGGGGTCTGGGGGGAGTTACAGAGATAGGGAGGGGCTGGAGGGAGTTACAGAGATAGGGAGGGGGTTACAGAGATAGGGAGGGGGTCTAGGGGGAGTTACAGAGATAGGGAGGGGGTCTAGGGGGTTACAGAGATAGGGAGGGGGTTACAGAGATAGGGAGGGGATGTAGGGGCTGGAGAGGGTTACAGGGAGGGGCTGGAGGTGTTTACAGAGATATGGAAGGGGTTACAATGTTGGGGGTGTAGGGACTGGAAGGGGTTACAGAGATAGGGAGGGGTGTCGGTGGTGAGGCTGCGGTGCTAACCACTGAGCCACTGTGTTGCCCCAGATAGGGAGAAATTTAAGGACGGGCTCTCTCTGAGGACATATATTTCTCTTTTAATAAATCCACCAGAAATATGGAGCTGCATTTCTCAAATGAGAAAACCGCATTTCCTGTTTGTGGCACAGGGAGGCAGTGCAGTTCAGATTTCTCTCATGTGACTGTGAATTTCCTGTTGACAAAGTCTGAGATCTCCTTTTGCACCTTCTCTGCTGCTTTTCTGCCTGGGTTGGTTACAATTCTCAATGTAAAACCCAAACTGCAAAAATGCAGGGCTGCACAATGCACACCCTCTGTTACTCTGTCAGTAAGACTGACAGGAGGCCATTCAGTCTGCCCCACCATTCAATAGTATCACGCCTGATCTAATCATCCTCCTTTATTACTCCCCTGCCTTTTCCACCCATAACCCTCAGGTTCCCTTCCTTTCTTTCTCAGTCTTGAGTCACCCAGAAAAGCCAGACCCCTCACAAACCAGTCAGAACAACAACCCCACATCAACTCAGTGTCTACAGGTGTAGGGCAGAGGCTGGGAATCCTGTGGTCACTGACTCCCCCCAAAGCCTGTCCCACCATCTACAAGGCACAAGTCAGGAGGGTGAGGGAATACTCCCCACTTGCCCCTGGATGGGGGCAGCTCCAACAACACTCAAGAAGCTCGACACCATCCAGGGACAAAGCAGACCCCGCTTGATTGGCCCCACACCCACAAACATCCCCTCCTTCCCTTACCCACCGACGCTCAGTAGCAGCAGTGTGTACCAGCTACAAGATACACTGCAGAAACTCATCAAAGATCCTCAGGCAGCACCTTCCAAACCCACGGCCCCTTCCATCTAGAAGGACAAGGGGCAGCAGATACATGGGAACCCCACCTCCTGCAAGTTCCCCTCTGAGCCCCTCACTATCCTGACTTGGGAATATATCGCCGTTCCCTCAGTGTGGCTGGGTCAGAATCCTGGGATTCCCTCCCTCAGGGACATTGTGGGTCTACCCTCCAGCACATGGACTGCAGCAGGTCAAGAAGAGAGCTCACCCCCCACCTTCTCAAGGGGGGCAACTAGGGTCAGAGCAATAAACTACACACATGCCAAGGCCAAATTAAAAATTTAGGTTTCTTTAAAGTTGCTTTACGATGCATAAGATACTTCGTCTCAGATCTAATTAATCACTCACAAATCCTACAGTCAGACAGCACAGAAACAGGCCCTTCAGCCCACTGTCTGGTACAAATGAATAATTTAATTAATCAAATTGATTAATCTTTTCAGTGTTGATAAATGAACAGCTGGATAGGGTCTAAATTCAAATTAGTAATTCAATCATTTCTGATTCCTAATCTCTCTCCCCGTGCCAGCCAGGACATGAGTTCATGTCTGAGGCTGGGCCCCAATCTCACTAACTGCAACCCTCCCTGCTCCAGGCAGAGGGCCCCACTGTCCTCAGCTTCTCTTCAACGTCATCATTACTTCTCACATTCGAGCTCCCTTGAAGGTCCCTACAAATACTATGGCAAAGCAGGCCCATCACAACACAGACTATAAAACACAGGCCCATCACAACACAGACTATAAAACACAGGCCCGTCTCAGTGCAGACTATAAAACACAGGTCCATCACAATGTAAACTATAAAACACAGGCCTGTCACAACAGTCTATGAAACACAGGCCAATCCCAATGCAGACTATAAAACACAGGGCTGTCACAACACAGACTATAAAACACAGGCCCATCCCAATGCAGACTATAAAACACACATCTATCAAAATACAGACTATAAAACACAGGTCTGTCACAACATATATGATAAAACATAGGCCCATCCCACGCAGACTATAAAACACTGGGCTGTCACAACACAGACTATAAAGCACAGGTCTATAACAACACAGACGATAAAACACAGGCCCGTCCCAATGCAGACTATAAAATATAGGCCCATCATAACAGAGATGATAAAACACAGCCCTGTCACAACACCGACTCTAAAACACAAGCCTGTTCAAACACAGGCCCATCCCAATGCAGACTATAAAACACAGGCCCATCACAGCACAGACAATAAAACACAGCTCCGTCACAACACAGACTATAAAAAACAAGCCCATCACAAGGCAGATTATAAAACACAGGCCTGTCCCAACGCAGACAATAAAACAGTCTTGTCACAACACAGACTATAAAACACAGGTCCATAAAAACGCAGATTATAAAATACAGACCTATCGCAATGCAGACTATAAAACACAGGCCAATCACAATGCAGACAATAAAACACAGGCCCATCATAACACAGACTATAAAACACAGGCCCAAAGCTGGAAGGTGGGTAGGCCGTCCTGACCGCTATCACCCTGGGTGGGTACTGGGGTGGGCTGTCCTAGAGGTGGTCGAAAGGTGTGTCAGGGCGGACTGAGAACTGGAAGGGGCATGGGGTGGACTGAGAACCAGAAGGTGGGTAGGGGCGGACTGCCTCAGAGTGGTCGGAAGGTGGGAGGGGCGGGGGCTTGCTGGGTCTGTATTGTCTGCACTTTTGTATGTAATAGTATTGTCTAATATACAAATGTCATTGTCACTGTCTTGTCATATGTGGAACTGGGATTTGAGGTTTGTCCTCATCTCCCTGTAAAATGGTTGAATGGTAGGGTTTGGGGCCTAGCTTTGCTGCTCGTCTCCCTTGTAAAATTGCTGTCTCTTGTGTACAGCTGTAAATGTTTTTTGTAAACTGTTTGTAATTTGTTTAATAAAACAAAAAAAAAGCACAGGCCCATTCCATTGCAGACTATAAAACACAGGCCTGTCACAACACTGACTACAAAACACAGGCCCAACAAAATCCAGACTATAAATCACAGGCCTGTCCCAATGCAGACTACAAAACACAGGCCTGTCACAACACAGACTATAAAATACTGGCCCACCACAATGCAGACAATAAAATACAGGCCCATATCTAACACAGACCCATTCCAATGCAGACTATAAAACACAGGCCTGTCACAACACAGACTATAAAACACAGGCCCATCACAATGCAGACTATAAAACACAGGTCCATCACAATGCAGAGTATGAAACACAGGCCCATCACAATGCAGACTATAAAACACAGGCCCATCCCAACACAGGCCTGTCACAACACAGACTATAAAACACAGACCTGTCCCAATGCAGACTATGAAACACAGGCATATCGCAACACAGACTATAAAACACAAGCCTGTCCCAACACAAGCCCGTCCCAGCACAGAGTATAAAACACAGGCCATCCCATTGCAGACTATAAAACACAGGCAAACCCAATGCAGACTATAAAACACAGACCTATCACAACACAGACTATAAAACACAGACCCATCCCAAAGTAGACTATAAAACACAGGTCCATCACAACACAGACTATAAAATATAGGCCCGTCCCAACACAGACTATAAAACACAGGTCCATCACAACACAGACTATAAAATATAGGCCCGTCCCAACACAGACTATAAAACACAGGTCCATCACAACACAGACTATAAAATATAGGCCCATCACAATGTAGATTATAAAACACAGGTCCATCACAACACAGACTATAAAATACAGGCCCGTCCCAACACAGACTATAAAACACAGGTCCATCACAGCACAGACTATAAAATATAGGCCCATCACAATGTAGATTATAAAACACAGGCCCATCACAACACAGACTATAAAATACAGGCCCGTCCCAACACAGACTATAAAACACAGGTCCATCACAACACAGACTATAAAATATAGGCCCATCACAATGTAGATTATAAAACACAGGCCCATCACAACACAGACTATAAAATACAGGCCCGTCCCAACACAGACTATAAAACACAGGCCCATCACAATGCAGACTAAAAAACACATGCCCATCCCAATGCAGGTCGATCACAACAGAGACTATAAAACATAGGCTCGTCCCAACACAGACTATAAAACACAGGCCCGTCCCAATGCAGACTATAAAACACAGGCCTGTCCCAACACAGACTATAAAACACAGGACCATCCCAATGTATATGATAAAACACAGGCCCATCTCAATGCAGACTATAAATACAAGCCCATTCCAACGACAGACTATAAAACGCAGGCCTGTCACAGTACAATGCAGACTATAAAACGGGTTAACCACTGACAGACTGGGTCAATATTGAAGGTGTTAACACAGAGACTGGGTCAGTACTGAAGGGGTTAAACACTGACAGACTGGGTCAGTATTGAAGGTGTTAACACAGAGACTGGGTCAGTACTGAAGGGGTTAAACACTGACAGACTTGGTCAGTATTGAAGGTGTTAACACAGAGACTGGGTCAGTACTGAAGGGGTTAAACACTGACAGACTGGGTCAGTATTGAAGGTGTTAACACAGAGACTGGGTCAGTACTGAAGGGGTTAAACACTGACAGACTGGGTCAGTACTGAAGGGGTTAAACACTGACAGACTGGGTCAGTATTGAAGGTGTTAACACAGAGACTGGGTCAGTACTGAAGGGGTTAAACACTGACAGACTGGGTCAGTACTGAAGGGGTTAAACACTGACAGACTGGGTCAGTATTGAAGGTGTTAACACAGAGACTGGGTCAGTACTGAAGGGGTTAAACACTGACAGACTGGGTCAGTACTGAAGGGGTTAAACACTGACAGACTGGGTCAGTATTGAAGGTGTTAACACAGAGACTGGGTCAGTACTGAAGGGGTTAAACACTGAGACTGGGTCAGTACTGAAGGGGTTAAACACTGACAGACTGGGTCAGTATTGAAGGTGTTAACACAGAGACTGGGTCAGTACTGAAGGGGTTAAACACTGACAGACTGGGTCAGTATTGAAGGTGTTAACACAGAGACTGGGTCAGTACTGAAGGGGTTAAACACTGACAGACTGGGTCAGTATTGAAGGTATTAACACAGAGACTGGGTCAGTGCTGGAGGAACAAAGAACATTCCAGCCCTGGAACAGGCCCTTCGACCCATCAAGCTGATCCCGATCCTCAATCTAAACTTGCCTTCTATTTTCTAAGGGTCTGTATCCCCCTGCTCCCTGCCCATTCATGTAAATAATGCTACCGTGCCCACCTCTACCACCTCCGCTGGCAACGCATCCCAGGCACCCACCATCCTCTGTGTAAAGAACTTTCCACGTATATCTCCCCAAAACCTTTCCCCTCTCACCTTAAACTCTGACCCTTAGTAATTGTGTCCCCCACTCTGGGAGAAAGTTACTTGCTCTCCACCCTGTCTACACCTCTCATGGTTTTATAGGCCTCAATCAGGTTTCCCCCTCAACCTCCGTCTTTCCAAGGAAAATAATCCTAATCTACTCAACCTCTCCTCGTAGCTAGCACCCTCCATACCAAGCACATCCTGGTGAACCTCCCCTGCACCCTCTCCAAAGCATCCACATAGTCATAGAGACGTACAGCATGGAAACAGACCCTTCGGTCCAACCTGTCCATGCCAACCAGATATCACAATCTAGTCCCACCTGCCAGCACCCGGCCCATATCCCTCCAAACCCTTCCTATTCATATACCCATCCAAATGCCTCTTAAATGTTGCAATTGTACCAGCCTCCACCACTTCCTCTGACAGCTCATTCCATACACATACCACCCTCTGTGTGAAAAGGTTGCCCCTTAGGTCTCTTTTATATCTTTCCCCTCTCACCCTAAACCTATGCCCTCTAGTTCTGGACTCCCCGACCCCAGGGAAAAGACTCTGTCTATTTATCCTAGCCATGCCCTTCATAATTTTGTAAACCTCTATAAGGTCACCCCTCAGCCTGCAACACTCCAGTGAAATCAGCCCCAGCCTGTTCAGCCTCTCCCTGTAGCTCAGATCCTCCAACCCTGGCAACATCCTTGTAAATCTTTTCTGAACCCTTTCAAGTTTCATAACATCTTTCCGATAGGAAGGAGACCCGAATTGCACGTAATATTCCAACAGTGGCCTAACCAATATCCTGTACAGCCACAACATGACCTCCCAACTCCTGTACTCAATACTCTGACCAATAAAGGAAAGCATACCAAACACCACCTTCACTATCCTATCTACCTGCGACTCCACTTTCAAGGAGCTATGAACCTGCACTCCAAGGTCTCTTTGTTCAGCAACACTCTCTAGGACCTTACCATTAAGTGTATAAGTCCTGCTAAGATTTGCTTTCCCAAAATGCAGCACCCCGCATTTATCTGAATTAAACTCCATCTGCCACTTCTCAGCCCATTGGCCCATCTGGTCCAGATCCTGTTGTAATCTGAGGTAACCCTCTTCGCTGTCCACTACACCTCCAATTTTGGTGTCTTCTGCAAACTTACTTACTGTACCTCTTATGCTCGCATCCAAATCATTTATGTAAATGACAAAAAGTAGAGGGCCCAGCACCGATCCTTGTGGCACAGGCCTACTGGTCACAGGCCTCCAGTCTGAAAAACAACTCTCCACCACCACCCTCTGTCTTCTACCTTTGAGCCAGTTCTGTATCCAAATGGCTAGTTCTCCCTGTATTCCATGAGATCTAACCTTGCTAACCAGTCTCCCATGGGGAACCTTGTCGAACGCCTTACTGAAGTCCATATTGATCACATCTACTGCTCTGCCCTCATCAATCTTCTTTGTTACTTCATCAAAAAATTTAATCAAGTTTGTGAGACATGATTTCCCATGCACAAAGCCACGTTGACTATCCCGAATCAGTCCTTGCCTTTCCAAATACATGTACATCCTGTCCCTCAGGATTCCCTCCAACACCTTCCCACCACTGACGTCAGGCTCACTGGTCTATAGTTCCCTGGCTTGTCTTTACCGCCCTTCTTAAACAGTGGCACCACATTTGCCAACCTCCAGTCTTCCAGCACCTCACCTGTGACTATCGATGATACAAATATCTCAGCAAGAGGCCCAGCAATCACTTCTCTAGCTTCCCACAGAGTTCTAGGGTATACCTGATCAGGTCCTGGAGATTTATCCACCTTTACCCTTTTCAAGACATCCAGCACTTCCTCCTCTGTAATCTGGACATTTTGCAAGATGTCACCATCTAATTCCCTAACAGTCTATATCTTCCATGTCCTTTTCCACAGTAAATACTGATGCAAAATATTCATTTAGTATCTCCCCCATTTTCTGTGGCTCCACACAAAGGCCGCCTTGCTAATCTTTGAGGGGCCCTATTCTCTCCCTAGTTACCCTTTTGTCCTTAATATATTTGTAAAACCCCTTTGGATTCTCCTTGATTCTATTTGCCAAAGCTATCTCATGTCCCCGTTTTGCCCTCCTGATTTCCCTCTTAAGAATACTCCTACTGCCTTTATACTCTTCTAAGGATTCACTCGATCTATCCTGACATATGCTTCCTTCTTTTTCTTAACCAAACCCTCAATTTCTTTAGTCATCCAGCATTCCCTATACCTACCAGCCTTCCCTTTCACCCTGACAGGAATATACTTTCTCTGGATTCTTGTTATATCATTTCTGAAGGCTTTCCATTTTCCTTTTGGTAATGTGGTGACCAGAACTGTACACAGTATACTAAATGTGGCTGAACCAAAGACCTATACAACTGTAAGATGACCTGCCAACTCTTGTACTCACTACCCGGTCCGATGAAAGATAACATTTCCTATGCCTTCTTAACCTCTCTTATCGACCTTCAGGGACCAATGGACCTGAACACCCAGGTCTCTCTGCACATTAACTTTCCCCAGGACTTTTCCATTTACTGTATTGTTCACTCTTCAACTGGATTTTCCAAAATGCATCACCTCGCATTTGCCCAGATTGAACTCCATCTGCCATTTCTCAGCCCAACTCTCCAATCTGTCTATATTCTGCTGTATTCTCTGACAGTCCCCTTCACTATCTGTTACTCCACCAATCTTAGTGTCATCTGCAAACTTGCTAATCAGACCACCGATACCTTCCTCCAGACCAGTTATGTATATCACAAACCACAGTGGTCCCAGCGCAGATCCCTGTGGAACATCACTGCTCACAGGTCTCCATTTTGAGAAGCTCCCTTCCCCTACTCCTCTCTGTCTCCTGTTACCCTGTCAGTTCCCTATCCATCTCACTAGAACAACCTGGACCCCATGTTACTTCCCTTTCTCCATCAGCCTACCGTGGGGAACCTTATCAAACACCTTACTGAAGTCCACGTATATGACATCTACATCCATTCCCTCATCAATCAACTTTGTCACCACCTCAAAAAATTCTATTAAGTTGGGAAGACATGACCTTCCCTGCACAAAACCATGCTGCCTATCACTGATCAGCCCATTTTCTTCCAAATGTAAATCGATCCTATCCCTCAGTATCTTCTCCAGCAGCTTCCCTACCACTGAGGCCAGGCTCACCGGTCTATAATTCCCTGGATTATCCCTGCTACCCTTCTTAAACAAAGGGATAACATTAGGAATCTTCCAGTCCTCTGAGACCTCCCCCGTGTTCAAGGATGCAGCAAAGATATCTGTTAAGGCCCCAGCGATTTCCTCTCTCACTCCCTCAGTAACCTGGGATAGATCCCATCCGGGCCTGGGGACTTGCCCACCTTAATGCCTTTTAGAATACCCAACACTTCTCCCTTCCTTATGCCGACTTGACCGAGAGTAATCAAACATCTATGTGGCAAGAATGAGGACTGCAGACACTGGAGATCAGAGTTTTGATTAGAGTGGTGCTGGAAAAATACAGCAGGTCAGGCAGTATCCGAGGAGCAGGACAACCGGCATCAGGACTGATGAAGGGCTTTTGCCTGAAACGTCAATGTTTCTGTTCCTCGGATGCTGCCTGGCCTGCTGTACTTTTCCAGCACCATTCAATCTAATCAAAGATCTATCCCTAACCGTAACATCTGTCATGTCCCTCTCCTCGGGGAATACCGATGCAAAGTACACATTAAGAATCTCACCCATTTTCTCTGACTCCATGCATAATTTTCCTCCTTTGTCCTTTCCCTTTCCCTAGCTACCCTCTGGCTCCTTCTATATGAATAAAAGGCTTTGGGATTTTCCTTAACCCTGTTTGCTAAGGATATCTCATGACCCCTTGTAACCCTCTTAATTCCTCATTTCAGATTGGCCCTACAGTCACAATATTCTCCCAAAGCCTCATCTGTCTTCAGTCGCCTCGGCCTTATGTACGCTTCCTATTTCCTCTTGGCTAGTCTCACAATTTCACCTGGCATCCATGGTTTCCTAATCTTGCCATTTCTATCCCTCATTTTCACAGGGACATATCTCTCCTGCGCTCTAAATCTACCTCTCTTTAAAAGCTTCCCACACATCAAATGTGGATT
The DNA here is from genome assembly GCF_037043375.1 of Chiloscyllium plagiosum. Classification (NCBI taxonomy): domain Eukaryota; kingdom Metazoa; phylum Chordata; class Chondrichthyes; order Orectolobiformes; family Hemiscylliidae; genus Chiloscyllium; species Chiloscyllium plagiosum. Next base: position 3,898,810 of record NW_028270182.1, read on the forward strand.
TACCCTCAAACAGCTGCTCCCGATCCACATTCCCCAGCTCCTGCCGAACTTTGGTATGATTGCCCTTCCCCCAGTTTAACGCTCTTCCTTTAGGACACTCTCGTCTTTGTCTATGAGTATTCTAAAACTTATGGAATTGTGATCACTATTCCCAAAGTAATCCCCTCCTGAAACTTCACCCACCTGGCCGGGCTCATTCCCCCAACACCAGGCCCAATACGGCCACTTCCTGAGTTGGACTATTTACAGACTGCTCTAGAAAACCCTCCCGGATGCTCCTGACAAATTCTGCTCCACCTAAACCTCTAACATTCAGTGAATCCCAGTCAATGTTGGGAAACTTAAAATCGCCCATCACCATCACCCTGTTGCTCCTACATCTTCCCATAATCTGTGACATATTTGTACCTCTATCTCCCGCTCGCTATTGGGAGGCCTTAGTACAGCCCCAACATTGTTATCACACCCTTCCTGTTTCTGGGTTCTGCCCATATTGCCTCACTGTTCGAGCCCTCCATAGCCTCCTCCTTCAGCACAGCTGGGATCTCTGACCAGTAATGTAACTCCTCCATCCCTTTCACCTCCCTCTCTATCCCGCCTGAAGCATCCAGATCCTGGGATATTTTGTTGCTAATCATGACCTTCCCTCAACCAAGTCTCAGTAATAGCAATAACACCATACTCCCAGGTACTAAGCCAAGCCTTAGGTTCATCTGCCTTACCTACTACACTTCTCATATTAAAACAAAAGCACCTCAGACCACCTGACCCTGCGTGTTCATCATCTGCTCCCTTCCCTTTAGTCACGCTGACTTCATTATCTAGTTCCTTACAGGCTTTAGTTACTACCTCCATACTGCCCACTATCATTTGATTTCTATCCCCCCACCACATTAGTTCAAACCCTCCCCAGAGTTAGCAAAAGCACCCTCAAGGACATTGGTTCCAGTCCTGCCCAGGTGTAGACCATCTGATTTTGGTAATAGTCCCACCGCCCCAAAAAATCGGAATCCCTCCCTCCTGCACCATCTCTCAAGCCACGCATTCGTCCTACTGATGCTTCCATTTCTACCCTGACTAGCACGGAGCACTGGTAGCAATCCTGAGATTACTACCTTGGAGGTCCTTGGCTCCTAACTCCCCAAGTTCTGCTTGTAGGACCTCATCCCGTTGATTACCTATAATCATCGATGTCTATGTGCACCACAACAGCTGGCAGCTCCCCCTCCCCCTTCACAATGTTCTGCAGCTGAACTGATGGGTTAAGGATTGAGAATGGGCCAATACTGAAGGGGTTAACCATGTCTGTCAGTGTTTATACATAGACACGCAGGGTCAGTATTGAAGGGGTTAACCATGTCTGTCAGTGTTTATACACAGAATACGCAGGGTCAGTATTGAAGGGGTTAAGCATGTCTGTCAGTACTTATACACAGGCACGAAGGGTCAGTATTGAAGGAGTTAACCATGTCTGTCAGTGTTTATGCACAGACACGCAGGGTCAGTATTGAAGGGGTTAAGCATGTCTGTCAGTGTTTATACACAGACACGCAGGGTCAGTATTGAAGGGGTTAACCATGTCTGTCAGTGTTTATACACAGACATGCAGGGTCAGTATTGAAGGGGTTAACCATGTCTGTCAGTACTAATACACAGACACGCAGGGTCAGTATTGAAGGGGTTAACTATGTCTGTCAGTGTTTATACACAGACACCCAGGGTCAGTATTGAAGGGGTTAACCATGTCTGTCAGTACTTATACACAGACACGCAGGGTCAGTATTGAAGGGGTTAACTATGTCTGTCAGTGTTTATACACAGACACGCAGGGTCAGTATTGAAGGAGTTAACCATGTCTGTCAGTGTTTATACACAGACACGCAGGGTCAGTATTGAAGGGGTTAACCATGTCTGTCAGTGTTTATACACAGACACGCAGGGTCAGTATTGAAGGAGTTAACCATGTCTGTCAGTGTTCATACACAGACACGCAGGGTCAGTATTGAAGGAGTTAACCATGTCTGTCAGTGTTCATACACAGACACGCAGGGTCAGTATTGAAGGAGTTAACCATGTCTGTCGGTGTTTATACACAGGCACGCAGGGTCAGTATTGAAGGAGTTAACCATGTCTGTCAGTGTTTATACACAGGCACGCAGGGTCAGTATTGAAGGAGTTAACCATGTCTGTCAGTGTTTATACACAGACACGCAGGGTCAGTATTGAAGGGGTTAACTATGTCTGTCAGTACTTATACACAGACACGCAGGGTCAGTATTGAAGGGGTTAACCATGTCTGTCAGTACTTATACACAGACACGCAGGGTCAGTATTGAAGGGGTTAACCATGTCTGTCAGTGTTTATACACAGACACGCAGGGTCAGTATTGAAGGGGTTAACCATGTCTGTCAGTGTCTATACACAGACACGCAGGGTCAGTATTGACGCTGCGTGATTGTTACAGACTGGACCATTCTTGTCGCCGTGCCAATGTCGGCCTGTGCCTGGAGTTCTGGAAATCTCTCCAGAAACCTCTCTCTCTCTCTCTCTGTTTCTGTCTCTCTGTCTCTGTCCCTCTCCGTCTCTGTCCCTGCCCCTCTCTGTTTCTGTCTCTGTCCCTCTCTGTTTCTGTCTCTCTGTCTCTGTCTCTCTCTGTCTGTCCCTGTCCCTCTCTGTTTCTGTCTCTCTGTCTCTGTCCCTGTCCCTCTCTGTCTCTGTGTCTCTGTCCCTCTCTGTGTCTCTGTCTCTGTCCCTGCCCCTCTCTGTTTCTGTCTCTGTCCCTCTCTGTCTCTGTCCCTGCCCCTCTCTGTTTCTGTCTCTCTGTCTCTGTCCCTGTCCCTCTCTGTCTCTCTCTGTGTCTCTGTCTCTGTCCCTGTCCCTCTCTGTCTCTGTCCCTGTCCCTCTCTGTGTCTCTGTCCCTCTCTGTGTCTCTGTCTCTGTCCCTGTCCCTCTCTGTCTCTGTCCCTGTCCCTCTCTGTGTCTCTGTCCCTCTCTGTGTCTCTGTCTCTGTCCCTGTCCCTCTCTGTCTCTGTCCTTGTCCCTCTCTGTGTCTCTGTCCCTCTCTGTGTCTCTGTCTCTGTCCCTGTCCCTCTCTGTCTCTGTCCTTGTCCCTCTCTCTCTCTGTCTCTCTCTCTCTCTCTCCCATTGTTTATTCTTGAGCTGGTGTCGGAGCTGGGTTTGTCTTCATCCGTGTTTCCTGGTGTGATTCACTGAAATCTTGCCTGATTCGTATTTCATCTGCAACACACACATGCCTTGGCATGTTCCATTCCCTAACAGGGTGCTGTGGAAATGCAGGCTGTTGTTGTATCCTGTTGTGGACCCACTCTGCCTCAGGGAAAGTTTCTGATTGGGGCTAACAGTGGTGGAGCATAAATCTCGCCAAAACTGTGTCCAACCCACATTGCCCAATCCCCAATCTGATGCCACGAGTAAACTTCATTTCCCTGGCACCTTTAACTTGCCCCAAAAGGTTTCAAAGAACAGTACAGCACAGGAACAGGCCCTTTGGCCCACCAAGCCTGTGCCAACACATGACACACCATAGAAAACATACAGTCTGAGTGCATAACGGCCTGATATGGCAATGGCTTTGCCCAGGACCGTAGGAAACGACAAAGGGTTGTGAACACAGCCCAGTCCATCATAGAAGCCATCCATTTACACTTCTCACTAACCCAGAAAGGTGAGAATTGGCCATGCTAAATTGCCCGTAGTGTTAGGTTAAAGGGGTAAAGGTAGGGGTATGGGTGGGTTGCGCTTCGGCGGGTCGGTGTGGACTTGTTGGGCCGAAGGGCCTGTTTCCACACTGTAAGTAATCTAATCTAATCTAATCTAATCTAATCACAAAGACCCCTCCCAACCCCACTAAAACTCTCTCCCAACCTCTTCTGTCAGGCAGAAGATACAGAACACACATACACACACACACACACACACAGATACACAAAAACATACACACAAACACACACAGACACACACACACAAACATACACACAAACACACACACAGACACATACACACACACAAACATACACACACAAACATACACACAGACACACAAAAACATACACACAAACACACACCGACACACACAAATATACACACACACAAACATACACACACACAAACATACACACACACATGCACATACACACACACTAACACACAAACATACACACACAAACATGCACACACAAACACACAAACATACACACATACACGCACACACACACACACAAACATGTGTGTGGGCGGCACGGTGGCACAGTGGTTAGCACTGCTGCCTCACAGCGCCAGAGACCCGGGTTCAATTCCTGCCTCAGGCGACTCTCTGTGTGGAGTTTGCACGTTCTCCCCGTGTCTGCGTGGGTTTCCTCCGGGTGCTCCGGTTTCCTCCCACAGTCACAAAGATGTGCAAGTCAGGTGAATTGGCCATGCTAAATTGCCCGTAGCGTTAGGTAAGGGGTAAATGTAGAGGTATGGGTGGGTTGCGCTTCGATGGGGCGGTGTGAACTTGTTGGGCCGAAGGGCCTGTTTCCACACTGTAAGTAATCTAATCTAAAACATACACACACACGTTCAGGAACAGCTTCTTCCTCACTGTTATTAAACTGCTGAATGGACCACTCTCATTTCAAATCTAATGGTGATCCTGCTGTGTGCCCCTCCTGTCTCGCTGTGACACAGCTCTGCCTTGCTCAGTCTGAACACCCTGTGATCCACACGTCCTCGTTTGTTACAATCTGCCTGCACTGCTTCAAAACAAAATGTTTCACTGTACAGGTATACAGGACAACAATCAATCAAATCAAATTAAATCATGCCTTTCTAAACTAAAAGCCTTTTGCCTCTAGGCTGCCCATCTCCCTCTATTCCCTCTCACAAAGTGAGGACTGCAGATGCTGGAGATCAGAGTCGAGAGTGTGGGGCTGGAAAAGCACAGCAGGTCAGGCAGCATCCGAGGAGCAGGAGAGTCGATGTTTCAGGCAAAATCCCTTCATCAGGAATAAGGCTGGGAGCCTCTGAGTGGAGAGATAAATGGGAGGATGGGACTGGGGGAAAGGTAGCTGAGAGAGTGCAATAGGTAGATGGGGGTGGGAGTAAAGGTGATAGGTCGGAGGGGAGGGTGGAGAGGATAGGTGGGAAAGGTGATGGACAGGTCAAGAGGGCAGTGCCGAGTTGGAGGCTTGGGACTGGGATAAGGTGGGGGGAGGGGAAATGAGGAAACTGGTGAAATCTACATTAATTCCATGTAGTTGCAGAGTCCCAAGGTGGAAGATGAGACATTCTTCCTCCAGGCATCAGGTGGTGAGGGAGGAGGCCCAGGACCTGCATGTCCTCGGTGGACTGGGAGGGGGAGTTGAAGTGTTCACCCATGGGGCGGTGGGGTTGGTGGGTGCGGGTGTCCCAGAGATGTTCTCTCAAACAATCTACAAGTAGGCGTCCTGTCTCCCTGATGTAGAGGAGACCACACTGGATGCAACGGATACAGTAGATGACATTGGTGGAGGTGCAGGTGAATTTCTGATGGATGTGGGAGGATTCCTTGGGGCCTTGGATGGAGGTGAGGGAGGGGAGTGGTGTGGGCACGGGTTCTGCACTTCCTGCGGTGGCAGGGGAAGGTGCCAGGAGGGGAGGGTGTGGGCTGGTGGGCGGGGGTGTGGATCTGAAGAGGGAGTTGCAGAGGAAACGCAGGTAGGGGTGGAGGGGGAAATATGTCCCGAGTGGTGGGGTCCGTTTGGAGGTGGTGGAAGTGGCAGAGGATGATGTGATGTATCCGGAGGTGGGTGGGGTGGAAGGTAAGGGTTGGGGGTTTCTGTCCTTGTTGCGTTGGGAGGAGAGGGGTACAAGGGTGGAGGTGCGGGAAGTGGAGGAGATATTCTGGAGGGTATCATCAGCCACGTGGGGGAGGTCATTGTGGTCTTGGGAGAAGGAGGCCATCTGGGATCACATTCACCCCTCTGTGCTCCTGGATGAATTAGTTCAACATGCATCCCAACCTTGAACGTTTCTTCTGCTGCCTCAGCCTCTGAGCTTACTTTTACAATCAGGACTCCCCCCCCCCCACCCCCCCACCCATCGGGGACCCCTTACCCACCTCCAACACACTGCATCCACCTGGACACCCCGTGCCGGTCTGTTACCCTCCCTCAATCTCTTCATTTCCAACTGCCACTGTGCCATAGACCACCTCAATCTATCCACCCCCCTCCCCCACTCCAACCTCCCACCCTCACAATGAGCTGCCCTCCACTCCCTCTGCTCCAACCCCAATCTCACCATTAAACCAACAGATGGGGGGGGGGGGCACAGTGGTAATTTGTCGCACTGACCTCTACACCGCTGAAGCCAGATGCCAGCTCGAAGACACCTCCTCCTCCTACCGCCCCCTCCAGCGGGGCCTCAGCACCCCCCACCCCCCCCATCACCAAACCATCATCTCCCAGACCATACACAACCTCATCACCTCAGGAGATCTCCCACCCACAGCTTCCAACCTCATAGTCCGGGAACCCCGCACTGCCCGGTTCTACCTCCTTCCCAAGATCCACAGGGCTGACCACCCTGGCTGACCTATTGTCTCAGCATGCTCCTGCCCCACTGAACTTATCTCTACCTACCTCAACACTGTCCTATCCCCCCTAGTCCAGGAACTCCCCACATACGTTCGAGACACCACCCACGCCCTCCACCGACTCCAAGACTTCCATTTCCCTGGCCCCCAACGCCTCATCTTCACCATGGATATCCAATCCCTCTACACCTCCATCCGCCATGACCAGGACCTCCAAACCCTCCGTTTCTTCCTCTCCTGACGTCCCCAACAGTACCCCTCCACTGACACTCTCATTCGTTTGGCCGAACTGGTTCTCACCCTCAACAATTTCTCCTTCCAATCCTCCCACTTCCTCCAGACCAAAGGGGTAGCCATGGGCACACGTATGGTCCCCAGCTATGCCTGTCTCTTTGTTGGCTACGTAGAGCAGTCGATCTTCCGTAATTACACCGGCACCACTCCCCACCTTTTCCTCCGCTACATTGATGACTGCATTGGCGCCACCTCGTGCTCCCGCGAGGAGGTTGAGCAATTCATCAACTTCACCAACACATTCCACCCTGACCTTAAATTTACCTGGACCATTTCTGACACCTCCCTCCCCTTCCTGGACCTCTCCATGACAGTCTCCGGGGACTGACTAACCGCAGACATCTCCTACAAACCCACCTCCTCCCACAGCTACCTAGACTACACCTCCTACCACCCTACCTTCTGGAAAAACACCATCCCTTATTCCCAATTCCTCCGCCTCCACTGTATCTGCTCCCAGGAGGACCAGTTCCACCACAGAACACACCAGATGGCCTCCTTCTTCAAAGAGCGCAATTTCCCCTCCCACGTGGTCTCCTCCAGTTCCCACTCCCTTCTCCCCAGCCCCACACCCCTCCCATTTGTCTCCATCCCCGAGGCTCCCAGCCTCATTCCTGATGAAGGGCTTATGCCCGAAACGTTGATTCTCCTGCTCCTCGGATGCTGCCTGATCTGCTGTGCTTTTCCAGCAACACACTCTTGACTCCCTCTATTCCCTGTCTATTCCTGTATCTGTCCAGATATATTGGAAACGTTGATATTGTATCCGTGCCCATCACCCCCTCTGGTAGCGCATTCCCAGCACTTACCTCCCTCTGTGCAAAAGACCTGCCTCTCCCATCTCCTTTAAACTTTCCCCCTTTCAACTTAAACCTATCTCAGTAGCTGATGTTTCTACTCTTGGGAAAAGATTCTGACTGTGCATTCTATCCTCTCATAATTTTGTTAACCTCTCTCAGGTCACCCCTCACCTTCTGACGTTCAGGTGAAAGCAAACCATATCTGTGCAATCTCTCCTTGTAGTTAATACCCTCCAAAACCAGGCAACAAAACTGTTCCCGCACCTTCTCTAAAGCTTCCAAATCCTTCAGGTAATGTGGCGACCAGAACTGGACACAATATTCCAAAGTGGCCTCACTAACTTCCTATCCAGCTGCAACGTAACTTGCTAATGTTATACTCTCTGTCCCGACCAATGAAGGCAAAGATGCTCATACCTCCTTGACCACCTTATCCACTTTACACCTCGATCCCTCTGATGCTACTAAGGGTTCTGCCATTTACTGTATACCTCCCTCCTGCATTAGATCTCCCAAAACGTGTCACTTCACATTTGTCCGGATTAAACTCCACCCTCTATTTCTCTGCCCAAGTCTATCTATCGCCCGCTGTATCCCCCTCAGTATCTGCAGCTCCCACAATCTTTGTGTCGTCTGCAAACTTATTACTCAGGCCACCACACCCTCCACCAAACCATTTCTACATTTTACAAACAACAGTAGCGCCAGCTCTGATCCCTGTGGAACACCACTGCTCACAGACCTCCAGTCAGAAAACCACCCTTCCATCGCTATGCCTGTGACCCAGCCAGTTTTGTATCCATCTTCCCCATGAGGCTCCACCTTCGTATCAGCCTGCCATGAGGGACCTTGCTAAGGGCCATGTAGATAACGTCCACCACCCAGACACATCAATTACCTTCCTCCAAAACTCAATCAGGTTTCTGAGACACAATCTCCTCCATACAAAGCCATGCTGCCTGTCGCTAACAAACCCATCTTTTTCCAAACATGAGTTAATCCAGTCCCTAAAATCTTCCAAAACCTTCCCTACCACTATCAGAAGGCTCACCAGCCTGACATTTTCCAGAAGATCCCTGTTGCCCTTCTTAAACAAAGGGACAACGTTGGCCATTCTCCAGACCTCTGGGATCCCCAGCCCCTGTGATGGGCGAGGAGACAAAGGCAAAGACCTCTCTCAGATCCCATCAGTCCCTGGGGACTTGGCTAACATAATGTTTTTCAAATTACACAACACACGCCCTAGAATAGCAACATACCCCTCCCAAGAGGCATGATCCAACACTATTGGAATATCGCGTGCAATTCCGGTTTCCCTGCTATAGAAAGGATATTGAACAACCTGAAAAACGATTTACAAGGATGTTGCCAGGGCTGGAGGGTTTGAGCTACAGGGAGAGGCTGAACAGGCTGGGGCTGTTTTCCCTGGAGCGTCAGAGGCTGAGGGGTGACCTTATAGACGTTTATAAAATCGTGAGGGGCATGGATAGGGTAAACAGACAAGATCTTTTCCCCCTGGGGTCAGGGAGTCCAGAACTAGAGGGCGTAGGTTTAGGGTGAGAGGGGAAAGATATAAAAGAGACCTGACGGGCAACGTTTTCACACAGAGGGTGGTGTGTGTATGGAATGAGCTGCCAGAGGAAGTGGTGGAGGCTGGTACAATTACAGCATTTAAAAGGCATCTGGATGGTACATGAATACGAAGGGTTTAGAGGGATGTGGGCCAAATGAGATGAGATTAGTTTAGGATATCTGGTCGGCATGGATGGGTTGAAATGAAGGGTCTGTGCTGTACACCTCTATGCCTGCCTTCCAAATACCTCAGAGCAGTAATGCGGCTGTGTCCAGTAACCTCTCCCTGTCTGTCTTTCCTCTCAGGCTGACTGACCTCAGTCATTTCATCTGCACCCCAGCCCCTTGCCATACTGAGTGGCACTTGCCAGGATATTGGTGCCCCTCCAGTTTATGTACAGCCTGTCCTTGGACAGGTACCACCTTCCCCAAGAGACATCCCTGGAAATATAGTCACTTCCTTTCTGTTGTTGGAAGGAGCAGGAATCTGAAACTACTGAAAGGCCCGAGTGAGAATCGAGCTCACAAATTCATGACTTCCACAGTCAGCTCTGCTCCCGAGTGACCCTGGGTCAGCCTGGGTGGGTATTGTTATAATATAGTCTCCTGGCATTTCTAAATCCCCTTAGACACACTCACACACACACACACACACACACACACACACCGCCCCCCCCCCCCACCAACACACACACAAACACCGCCCGCCCCCCCCCAACACACACACACACCGCCCCCCCCACACACACACACACACACACCGCCCTCCCCCCACACACACACACACACCGCCCCCCCCCCACACACACACACACACCGCCCCCCCCACACACACACACACACACCGCCCGCCCCCCCCCACACACACACACACCGCCCCCCCCCACACACACACACACACCGCCCGCCCCACACACACACACACCGCCCCCCCCCACACACACACAAACCGCCCGCCCCCCCCCACACACACACACACCACACTCCCCCCAACACACACACACACACACCGCCCTCCCCCCCCCCACACACACACACACACACCGCCCATCCACCCCCACACACACACACCGCCCTCCCGCCAACACACACACACACACACACCGCACTCCCCCCCCCACACACACACACACACTCCGCCCTCCCCCCCACACACACACCGCCCTCCCCCCAACACACACACACCGCACTCCCCCCAACACACACACACCGCCCTCCCCCCAACACACACACACCGCACTCCCCCCAACACACACACACACACCGCCCTCCCCCCAACACACACACACCGCACTCCCCCCAACACACACACACCGCACTCCCCCCAACACACACACACCGCACTCCCCCCAACACACACACACACACCGCCCTCCCCCCAACACACACACACCGCCCTCCCCCCACACACACACACACCGCCCTCCCCCCCACACACACACACACACCGCCCTCCCCCCAACACACACACACCGCCCTCCCCCCACACACACACACACCGCCCTCCCCCCAACACACACACACACCGCCCTCCCCCCCAACACACACACACACCGCCCTCCCCCCCCAACACACACACACCGCACTCCCCCCAACACACACACACACCGCCCTCCCCCCCCACACACACACACCGCCCGCCCCCCCCACACACACATACCGCCCACCCCTCAACACACACACACCGCCCTCCCCCCAACACACACACACACCGCCCGCCCCCCCCACACACACACCGCCCACCGCTCAACACACACACACCGCCCGCCCCCCCCCCACACACACACACCGCCCACCCCTCAACACACACACACCGCCCTCCCCCCAACACACACACACACCGCCCTCCCCCCAACACACACACACCGCCCTCCCCCCAACACACACACACACACCGCCCTCCCCCCAACACACACACACACCGCCCTCCCCCCCACACACACACACCGCCCGCCCCCCCCACACACACACACCGCCCACCGCTCAACACACACACCGCCCGCCCCCCCCACACACACACACCGCCCACCCCTCAACACACACACACCGCCCTCCCCCCAACACACACACACACCGCCCTCCCCCCCACACACACACACCGCCCGCCCCCCCCCACACACACACACCGCCCACCCCTCAACACACACACACCGCCCTCCCCCCAACACACACACACACCGCCCTCCCCCCCACACACACACACACCGCCCTCCCCCCCCACACACACACACACCGCCCGCCCCCCACACACACACACACCGCCCCCCCCACACACACACACACACCGCCCTCCCCCCAACACACACACACACCGCCCTCCCCCCAACACACACACACCGCCCTCCCCCCCCGCACACACACACCGCCCGCCCCCCCCCACACACACACCGCCCTCCCCCCAACACACACACACACCGCCCGCCCCCCCCACACACACACACCGCCCACCCCTCAACACACACACACCGCCCGACCCCCCACACACACACCGCCCTCCCCCCCCACACACACACACACACCGCCCGCCCCCCCCACACACACACACCGCCCACCCCTCAACACACACACACCGCCCTCCCCCCAACACACACACACACCGCCCGCCCCCCCCACACACACACACCGCCCACCCCTCAACACACACACACCGCCCGACCCCCCACACACACACCGCCCTCCCCCCCCACACACACACACACACCGCCCGCCCCCCCCCACACACACACCGCCCTCCCCCCAACACACACACACACCGCCCGCCCCCCCCCACACACACACCGCCCTCCCCCCAACACACACACACACCGCCCACCCCTGAACACACACACACCGCCCTCCCCCCAACACACACACACACCGCCCCCCCCACACACACACACACACCGCCCTCCCCCAACACACACACACACCGCCCTCCCCCCAACACTCACACACACCGCCCTCCCCCCAACACACACACACATCGCCCGCCCGCCCCACACACACACACCGCCCTCCCCCCAACACACACACACACCGCCCTCCCCCCAACACACACACACACCGCCCGCCCCCCCCACACACACACACCGCCCTCCCCCCAACACACACACACACCGCCCGCCCCCCCCACACACACACACACCGCCCTCCCCCCAACACACACACACACCGCCCTCCCCCCAACACTCACACACACCGCCCTCCCCCCAACACACACACACACCGCCCGCCCCCCCCACACACACACACACCGCCCTCCCCCCAACACTCACACACCGTCCTCCCCCCAACACACACACACACCGCCCGCCCCCCCCACACACACACACACACCGCCCTCCCCCCAACACACACACACCGCCCTCCCCCCAACACACACACACACCGCCCTCCCCCCCACACACACACACCGCCCTCCCCCCACACACACACACACCGCCCTCCCCCCCCCACACACACACACACCGCCCTCCCCCAACACACACACACACCGCCCGCCCCCCCCACACACACACACACCGCCCTCCCCCAACACACACACACACCGCCCTCCCCCCAACACACACACACCGCCCTCCCCCCAACACACACACACCGCCCTCCCCCCCAACACACACACACCGCCCTACCCCCAACACACACACACCGCCCTCCCCCCAACACACACACACACCGCCCTCCCCCCAACACACACACACACACCGCCCTCCCCCAACACACACACACACCGCCCGCCCCCCCCAACACACACACACACCGCCCTCCCCCCAACACACACACACACACCGCCCGCCCCCCCCAACACACACACACACCGCCCTCCCAACACACACACACACACACCGCCCCCCCCCCCACACACACTCACCGCCCGCCCCCCCCAACACACACACACACCGCCCTCCCCCCAACACACACACACCGCCCGCCCCCCCAACACACACACACACCGCCCTCCCCCCAACACACACACACACCGCCCTCCCCCCAACACACACACACACCGCCCTCCCCCCAACACACACACACACCGCCCTCCACCCAACACACACACACACCGCCCTCCCCAACACTCACACACACCGCCCTCCCCCAACACACACACACACCGCACTCCCCCCAACACACACACACCGCCCTCCCCCCAACACACACACACCGCCCTCCTCCCAACACACACACACCGCACTCCCGCCAACACACACACACCGCCCTCCCCCCAACACACACACACCGCCCTCCCCCCAACACACACACACCGCCCTCCCCCCAACACACACACACACCGCCCTCCCCCCAACACACACACACACCGCCCTCCCCCCAACACACACACACACCGCCCTCCCCCCCCACACACACACACCGCACTCCCCCCAACACACACACACCGCCCTCCCCCCAACACACACACACCGCCCTCCTCCCAACACACACACACCGCACTCCCGCCAACACACACACACCGCCCTCCCCCCAACACACACACACCGCCCTCCCCCCAACACACACACACCACCCACCCCTCAACACACACACACCGCCCTCCCCCCAACACACACACACCGCCCGCCCCCCCCACACACACACACCGCCCACCCCTCAACACACACACACCGCCCGCCCGCCCCACACACACACACCGCCCACCCCTCAACACACACACACCGCCCTCCCCCCAACACACACACACACCGCCCGCCCCCCACACACACACACACCGCCCCCCACACACACACACACACACCGCCCTCCCCCCAACACACACACACACCGCCCTCCCCCCAACACACACACACCGCCCTCCCCCCCCGCACACACACACCGCCCGCCCCCCCCACACACACACACCGCCCACCCCTCAACACACACACACCGCCCTCCCCCCAACACACACACACACCGCCCGCCCCCCCCACACACACACACCGCCCACCCCTCAACACACACACACCGCCCGCCCCCCCCACACACACACACCGCCCTCCCACCCCACACACACACACACCGCCCCCCACACACACACACACACACACCGCCCTCCCCCCAACACACACACACACCGCCCTCCCCCCCACACACACACACCGCCCGCCCCCCCCACACACACATACCGCCCACCCCTCAACACACACACACCGCCCTCCCCACAACACACACACACACCGCCCGCCCCCCCCACACACACACACCGCCCACCCCTCAACACACACACACCGCCCTCCCCCCAACACACACACACACCGCCCTCCCCCCCACACACACACACACCGCCCTCCCCCCCACACACACACCGCCCTCCCCCCCCACACACACACACACCGCCCGCCCCCCACACACACACACACCGCCCCCCCCACACACACACACACACCGCCCTCCCCCCAACACACACACACCGCCCTCCCCCCAACACACACACACCGCCCTCCCCCCCCGCACACACACACCGCCCGCCCCCCCCCACACACACACCGCCCTCCACCCAACACACACACACACCGCCCGCCCCCCCCACACACACACACCGCCCACCCCTCAACACACACACACCGCCCGACCCCCCACACACACACACACCGCCCGCCCCCCCCACACACACACACCGCCCACCCCTCAACACACACACACCGCCCTCCCCCCAACACACACACACACCGCCCGCCCCCCCCCCCACACACACACACCGCCCACCCCTCAACACACACACACCGCCCTCCCCCCAACACACACACACACCGCCCGCACCCCACACACACACACACCGCCCCCCCCACACACACACACACACCGCCCTCCCCCCAACACACATACACACACCGCCCTCCCCCCAACACTCACACACACCGCCCTCCCCCCAACACACACACACACCGCCCGCCCCCCCCCCACACACACACACCGCCCTCCCCCCAACACACACACACCGCCCTCCCCCCAACACTCACACACACCGCCCTCCCCCCAACACACACACACACCGCCCGCCCCCCCCACACACACACACACCGCCCTCCCCCCAACACTCACACACACCGCCCTCCCCCCAACACACACACACACCGCCCGCCCCCCCCCACACACACACACACCGCCCTCCCCCCAACACACACACACACACCGCCCTCCCCCCCCAACACACACACACACCGCCCTCCCCCAACACACACACACACCGCCCGCCCCCCCCACACACACACACACCGCCCTCCCCCAACACACACACACACCGCCCTCCCCCCAACACACACACACCGCCCTCCCCCCAACACACACACACACCGCCCTCCCCCCCAACACACACACACCGCCCTACCCCCAACACACACACACCGCCCTCCCCCCAACACACACACACACCGCCCTCCCCCAACACACACACACACCGCCCGCCCCCCCCAACACACACACACACCGCCCTCCCCCCAACACACACACACACACCGCCCGCCCCCCCCCAACACACACACACACCGCCCTCCCCCAAACACACACACACACCGCCCTCCCAACACACACACACACACACCGCCCCCCCCCCACACACACACACCGCCCGCCCCCCCCAACACACACACACACCGCCCTCCCCCAACACACACACACACCGCCCCCCCCAACACACACACACACCGCCCGCCCCCCCAACACACACACACACTGCCCTCCCCCCCCCACACACACACACCGCCCTCCCCCAACACACACACACACCGCCCTCCCCCCAACACACACACACCGCCCTCCCCCCAACACACACACACCGCCCTCCCCCCAACACACACACACCGCACTCCCCCCAACACACACACACACCGCCCTCCCCCCAACACACACACACCGCCCTCCCGCCAACACACACACACCGCCCTCCCCCCAACACACACACACCGCCCTCCCCCCAACACACACACACCGCCCTCCCCCCAACACACACACACCGCCCTCCCCCCAACACACACACACACCGCCCTCCCCCCAACACACACACACACCGCCCTCCCCCCCCACACACACATACCGCCCACCCCTCAACACACACACACCGCCCTCCCCCCAACACACACACACCGCCCGCCCCCCCCACACACACACACCGCCCACCCCTCAACACACACACACCGCCCTCCCCCCAACACACACACACCGCCCGCCCCCCCCACACACACACACCGCCCACCCCTCAACACACACACACCGCCCGCCCCCCCCACACACACACACCGCCCACCCCTCAACACACACACACCGCCCTCCCCTCAACACACACACACCGCCCGCCCGCCCCACACACACACACCGCCCACCCCTCAACACACACACACCGCCCGCCCCCCACACACACACACACCGCCCCCCACACACACACACACACACCGCCCTGCCCCCAACACACACACACACCGCCCTCCCCCCAACACACACACACCGCCCTCCCCCCCCGCACACACACACCGCCCGCCCCCCCCACACACACACACCGCCCACCCCTCAACACACACACACCGCCCTCCCCCCAACACACACACACACCGCCCGCCCCCCCCACACACACACACCGCCCACCCCTCAACACACACACACCGCCCGCCCCCCCCCACACACACACACCGCCCTCCCCCCCCACACACACACACACCGCCCGCCCCCCCCACACACACACACCGCCCACCCCTCAACACACACACACCGCCCTCCCCCCAACACACACACACACCGCCCGCCCCCACCCCACACACACACACCGCCCACCCCTCAACACACACACACCGCCCTCCCCCCAACACACACACACACCGCCCGCCCCCCCCCACACACACACACCGCCCACCCCTCAACACACACACACCGCCCTCCCCCCAACACACACACACCGCCCGCCCCCCCGACACACACACACCGCCCCCCCCACACACACACACACACCGCCCTCCCCCCAACACACATACACACACCGCCCTCCCCCCAACACTCACACACACCGCCCTCCCCCCAACACACACACACACCGCCCGCCCCCCCCACACACACACACACCGCTCTCCCCCCAACACACACACACACCGCCCTCCCCCCCCACACACACACACACCGCCCTCCCCCAACACACACACACACCGCCCGCCCCCCCCACACACACACACACACCGCCCTCCCCCCCCACACACACACACACCGCCCTCACCGCCAACACACACACACCGCCCTCCCCCAACACACACACACCGCCCTCCCCCCCAACACACACACACCGCCCTCCCCCCAACACACACACACACCGCCCTCCCCCCAACACTCACACACACCGCCCTCCCCCCAACACACACACACACCGCCCGCCCCCCCCACACACACACACACCGCTCTCCCCCCAACACACACACACACCGCCCTCCCCCCCCACACACACACACACCGCCCTCCCCCAACACACACACACACCGCCCGCCCCCCCCACACACACACACACCGCCCTCCCCCCCCCACACACACACACACCGCCCTCACCGCCAACACACACACACCGCCCTCCCCCAACACACACACACCGCCCTCCCCCCCAACACACACACACCGCCCTCCCCCCAACACACACACACACCGCCCTCCCCCAACACACACACACACCGCCCTCCCCCCAACACACACACACACACCGCCCTCCCCCAACACACACACACACCGCCCGCCCCCCCCAACACACACACACACCGCCCTCCCCCCAACACACACACACACACCGCCCGCCCCCCCAACACACACACACACCGCCCTCCCCCAAACACACACACACACACCGCCCTCCCCCCAACACACACACACACCGCCCTCCCCCAACACACACACACACCGCCCTCCCCCCAACACACACACACCGCCCTCCCCCCAACACACACACACCGCCCTCCCCCCAACACACACACACACCGCCCTCCCCCAACACTCACACACACCGCCCTCCCCCCAACACACACACACACCGCCCTCCCCCCAACACACACACACCGCCCGCCCCCCCCAACACACACACACCGCCCTCCCCCCAACACACACACCGCCCTCCCCCCAACACACACACACACCGCCCTCCCCCCCAATACACACACACCGCCCTCCCCCCCAACACACACACACACACACCGCCCTCCCCCCAACACACACACACACACCGCCCTCCCCCCAACACATACACACCGCCCTCCCCCCCAACACACACACACACACACACCGCCCTCCCCCCCCCACACACACACACACACCGCCCGCCCCCCCCACACACACACACACCGCACTCCCCCCAACACACACACACACCGCCCTCCCCCCCAACACACACACACACACACACCGCCCTGCCCCCCACACACACACACACACCGCCCGCCCCCCCCACACACACACACACCGCCCTCCCCCCCCCACACACACACACACCGCCCTCCCCCCCAACACACACACACCGCCCTCCCCCCAACACACACACACACCGCCCTCCCCCCCACACACACACACACACCGCCCTCCCCCAACACACACACCGCCCTCCCCCCAACACACACACACACCGCCCTCCCCCCAACACACACACACACCGCCCTCCCCCAACACACACACACACCGCCCTCCCCCAACACACACACACACCGCCCTCCCCCCAACACACACACACACCGCCCTCCCCCAACACACACACACACCGCCCTCCCCCAACACACACACACCGCCCGCCCTCCCCCAACACACACACACACACCGCCCTCCCCCAACACACACACACCGCCCTCCCCCCAACACACACACACACCGCCCTCCCCAACACACACACACACCGCCCTCCCCCAACACACACACACACCGCCCTCCCCCAACACACACACACACCGCCCGCCCCCAACACACACACACACCGCCCGCCCCCCAACACACACACACACACCGCCCTCCCCCAACACACACACACCGCCCTCCCCCCAACACACACACACACCGCCCTCCCCCCAACACACACACACACCGCCCTCCCCCAACACACACTCACTCCGCCCTCCCCCCAACACACACACACACACCGCCCTCCCCCCCCCACACACACACACACCGCCCTCCCCCCCCCACACACACACACACCGCCCGCCCCCCCCCCACACACACACACCGCCCTCCCCCCCACACACACACACCGCCCTCCCCCCAACACACACACACCGCCCTCCCCCCAACACACACACACACCGCCCTCCCCCCAACACACACACACACACCGCCCTCCCCCCCACACACACACACACACACCGCCCTCCCCCCAACACACACACACACACACCGCCCTCCCCCCAACACACACACACCGCCCTCCCCCCCCACACACACACCGCCCTCCCCCAACACACACACACACCGCCCTCCCCCCAACACACACACACACCGCCCTCCCCCAACACACACACACACCGCCCTCCCCCAACACACACACACACACCGCCCTCCCCCCCCCACACACACACACACCGCCCTCCCCCACACACACACACACACCGCCCGCCCCCCCCACACACACACACACCGCCCTCCCCCCAACACACACACACACCGGCCCTCCCCCCAACACACACACACACCGCCCTCCCCCCAACACACACACACACCGCCCGCCCCCCCCCACACACACACACCGCCCTCCCCCAACACACACACACACCGCCCTCCACCCAACACACACACATACCGCCCGCCCCCCCCACACACACACACCACCCACGCCCCCAACACACACACACACACCACACTCCCCCCAACACACACACACACACCGCCCTCCCCCCCAACACACACACACCGCCCTCCCCCCAACACACACACACCGCCCGCCCCCCCCACACACACACACACCGCCCGCCCCCCCCACACACACACACACCGCACTCCCCCCAACAAACACACACACACCGCCCTCCCCCCCAACACACACACACACACCGCCCTCCCCCCAACACACACACACCGCCCTCCCCCCACACACACACACACCGCCCGCCCCCCCCACACACACACACACCGCCCTCCCCCCCAACACACACACACACATCGCCCTCCCCCCAACACACACACACCACCCACGCCCCCAACACACACACACACACCGCACTCCCCCCAACACACACACACACACCGCCCTCCCCCCCAACACACACACACCGCCCTCCCCCCAACACACACACACCGCCCGCCCCCCCAAACACACACACACCGCCCGCCCCCCCCACACACACACACACCGCCCTCCCCCCAACACACACTCACACACACCGCCCTCCCCCCAACACACACACACCGCCCTCCCCCCAACACACACACACACCGCCCTCCCCCAACACACACACACACCGCCCTCCCCCAACACACACACACACCGCCCTCCCCCCAACACACACACACACCGCACTCCCCCCAACAAACACACACACACCGCCCTCCCCCCCCAACACACACACACCGCCCTCCCCCCCAACACACACACACACCGCACTCCCCCCAACAAACACACACACACCGCCCTCCCCCCCAACACACACTCACACACACCGCCCTCCCCCCAACACACACACACCGCCCTCCCCCAACACACACACACCGCCCACCCCCCAACACACACACACCGCCCTCCCCCAACACACACACACACTCCGCCCTCCCCCCCACACACACACACACACACACCGCCCTCCCCCCAACACACACACACACCGCCCTCCCCCCAACACACACACACACCGCCCTCCCCCCAACACACACACACACACACCGCCCTCCCCCCAACACACAAACACACCGCCCTCCCCCCAACACACACACACACACCGCCCTCCCCCCCAACACACACACACCGCCCTCCCCCCAACACACACACACACACACCGCCCTCCCCCCCAACACACACACACCGCCCTCCCCCCAACACACACACACACACCGCCCGCCCCCCCAACACACACACACACCGCCCTCCCCCAAACACACACACACACACCGCCCTCCCCCCAACACACACACACACCGCCCTCCCCCAACACACACACACACCGCCCTCCCCCCAACACACACACACCGCCCTCCCCCAACACACACACACCGCCCTCCCCCAACACACACACACACCGCCCTCCCCCAACACTCACACACACCGCCCTCCCCCAACACACACACACACCGCCCTCCCCCCAACACACACACACCGCCCGCCCCCCCCAACACACACACACCGCCCTCCCCCCAACACACACACACACACACCGCCCTCCCCCCAACACACACACACACCGCCCTCCCCCCCAATACACACACACCGCCCTCCCCCCCAACACACACACACACACACCGCCCTCCCCCCAACACACACACACACACCGCCCTCCCCCCAACGCATACACACCGCCCTCCCCCCAACACACACACACACACACCGCCCTCCCCCCCCCACACACACACACACACCGCCCGCCCCCCCCAACACACACACACACACACCGCCCTCCCCCCCCACACACACACACACACCGCCCGCCCCCCCCACACACACACACACCGCACTCCCCCCAACACACACACACACCGCCCTCCCCCCCAACACACACACACACACACCGCCCTGCCCCCCACACACACACACACACCGCCCGCCCCCCCCACACACACACACACCGCCCTCCCCCCACCACACACACACACACCGCCCTCCCCCCCAACACACACACACCGCCCTCCCCCCAACACACACACACACCGCCCTCCCCCCCACACACACACACACACCGCCCTCCCCCAACACACACACCGCCCTCCCCCCAACACACACACACACCGCCCTCCCCCCAACACACACACACACCGCCCTCCCCCAACACACACACACACCGCCCTCCCCCAACACACACACACACCGCCCTCCCCCCAACACACACACACACCGCCCTCCCCCAACACACACACACACCGCCCTCCCCCAACACACACACACCGCCCGCCCTCCCCAACACACACACACACACCGCCCTCCCCCAACACACACACACCGCCCTCCCCCCCAACACACACACACACCGCCCTCCCCAACACACACACACACCGCCCTCCCCCAACACACACACACACCGCCCTCCCCCAACACACACACACACCGCCCTCCCCCAACACACACACACACACCGCCCTCCCCCCCCCACACACACACACACACCGCCCTCCCCCCCCCACACACACACACACCGCCCGCCCCCCCACACACACACACACCGCCCTCCCCCCCACACACACACACCGCCCTCCCCCCCAACACACACACACCGCCCTCCCCCCAACACACACACACACCGCCCTCCCCCCAACACACACACACACACCGCCCTCCCCCCCACACACACACACACACACCGCCCTCCCCCCAACACACACACACACACACCGCCCTCCCCCCAACACACACACACCGCCCTCCCCCCCACACACACACCGCCCTCCCCAACACACACACACACCGCCCTCCCCCCAACACACACACACACCGCCCTCCCCCAACACACACACACACCGCCCTCCCCCAACACACACACACACACCGCCCTCCCCCCCCGACACACACACACACCGCCCTCCCCCACACACACACACACACACCGCCCGCCCCCCCCACACACACACACACCGCCCTCCCCCCAACACACACACACACGGCCCTCCCCCCAACACACACACACACCGCCCTCCCCCCAACACACACACACACTGCCCGCCCCCCCCCACACACACACACCGCCCTCCCCCCAACACACACACACACCGCCCTCCACCCAACACACACACATACCGCCCGCCCCCCCCACACACACACACCACCCACGCCCCCAACACACACACACACACCACACTCCCCCCAACACACACACACACACCGCCCTCCCCCCCAACACACACACACCGCCCTCCCCCCAACACACACACACCGCCCGCCCCCCCCACACACACACACACCGCCCGCCCCCCCCACACACACACACACCGCACTCCCCCCAACAAACACACACACACCGCCCTCCCCCCCAACACACACACACACACCGCCCTCCCCCCAACACACACACACCGCCCTCCCCCCACACACACACACACCGCCCGCCCCCCCCACACACACACACACCGCCCTCCCCCCCAACACACACACACACATCGCCCTCCCCCCAACACACACACACCACCCACGCCCCCAACACACACACACACACCGCACTCCCCCCAACACACACACACACACCGCCCTCCCCCCCAACACACACACACCGCCCTCCCCCCAACACACACACACCGCCCGCCCCCCCCAAACACACACACACCGCCCGCCCCCCCCACACACACACACACCGCCCTCCCCCCAACACACACTCACACACACCGCCCTCCCCCCAACACACACACACCGCCCTCCCCCCAACACACACACACACCGCCCTCCCCCAACACACACACACACCGCCCTCCCCCAACACACACACACACCGCCCTCCCCCCAACACACACACACACCGCACTCCCCCCAACAAACACACACACACCGCCCTCCCCCCCAACACACACACACCGCCCTCCCCCCCAACACACACACACACCGCACTCCCCCCAACAAACACACACACACCGCCCTCCCCCCCAACACACACTCACACACACCGCCCTCCCCCCAACACACACACACCGCCCTCCCCCAACACACACACACCGCCCTCCCCCCAACACACACACACCGCCCTCCCCCAACACACACACTCCGCCCTCCCCCCCACACACACACACACACACACACCGCCCTCCCCCCAACACACACACACACCGCCCTCCCCCAACACACACACACACCGCCCTCCCCCCAACACACACACACACACACCGCCCTCCCCCCAACACACAAACACACCGCCCTCCCCCCAACACACACACACACACCGCCCTCCCCCCCAACACACACACACCGCCCTCCCCCCCAACACACACACACACACCGCCCTCCCCCAACACACACACACACCGCCCGCCCCCCCCAACACACACACACACCGCCCTCCCCCCAACACACACACACACACCGCCCGCCCCCCCAACACACACACACACCGCCCTCCCCCAAACACACACACACACACCGCCCTCCCCCCAACACACACACACACCGCCCTCCCCCAACACACACACACACCGCCCTCCCCCCAACACACACACACCGCCCTCCCCCCAACACACACACACCGCCCTCCCCCCAACACACACACACACCGCCCTCCCCCAACACTCACACACACCGCCCTCCCCCCAACACACACACACACCGCCCTCCCCCCAACACACACACACACCGCCCGCCCCCCCAACACACACACACCGCCCTCCCCCCAACACACACACACACACACCGCCCTCCCCCCAACACACACACACACCGCCCTCCCCCCCAATACACACACACCGCCCTCCCCCCAACACACACACACACACACACCGCCCTCCCCCCAACACACACACACACACCGCCCTCCCCCCAACACATACACACCGCCCTCCCCCCCCAACACACACACACACACACCGCCCTCCCCCCCCCACACACACACACACACCGCCCGCCCCCCCCACACACACACACACCGCACTCCCCCCAACACACACACACACCGCCCTCCCCCCCCAACACACACACACACACACACCGCCCTGCCCCCCACACACACACACACACCGCCCGCCCCCCCCACACACACACACACCGCCCTCCCCCCCCCACACACACACACCGCCCTCCCCCCAACACACACACACCGCCCTCCCCCCAACACACACACACACCGCCCTCCCCCCCACACACACACACACACCGCCCTCCCCCAACACACACACCGCCCTCCCCCCAACACACACACACACCGCCCTCCCCCCAACACACACACACACCGCCCTCCCCCAACACACACACACACACCGCCCTCCCCCAACACACACACACACCGCCCTCCCCCCAACACACACACACACCGCCCTCCCCCAACACACACACACACCGCCCTCCCCCAACACACACACACCGCCCGCCCTCCCCCAACACACACACACACACCGCCCTCCCCCCAACACACACACACCGCCCTCCCCCCAACACACACACACACACCGCCCTCCCCAACACACACACACACCGCCCTCCCCCAACACTCACACACACCGCCCTCCCCCAACACACACACACACACCGCCCTCCCCCCAACACACACACACCGCCCGCCCCCCCCAACACACACACACCGCCCTCCCCCCCAACACACACACACACACACCGCCCTCCCCCCAACACACACACACACCGCCCTCCCCCCCAATACACAGACACCGCCCTCCCCCCCAACACACACACACACACACACCGCCCTCCCCCCAACACACACACACACACCGCCCTCCCCCCAACACACACACACACCGCCCTCCCCCAACACACACACACACCGCCCTCCCCCAACACACACACACACACCGCCCTCCCCCCCCCACACACACACACACCGCCCTCCCCCCACACACACACACACACACACACCGCCCGCCCCCCCCACACACACACACACCGCCCTCCCCCCAACACACACACACACGGCCCTCCCCCCAACACACACACACACACCGCCCTCCCCCCCAACACACACACACACCGCCCTCCCCCCAACACACACACACACCGCCCTCCACCCAACACACACACATACCGCCCGCCCCCCCCACACACACACACCACCCACGCCCCCAACACACACACACACACCACACTCCCCCCAACACACACACACACACCGCCCTCCCCCCCAACACACACACACCGCCCTCCCCCCAACACACACACACCGCCCGCCCCCCCCACACACACACACACCGCCCACCCCCCCCACACACACACACACCGCACTCCCCCCCACCAAACACACACACACCGCCCTCCCCCCCAACACACACACACACACCGCCCTCCCCCCAACACACACACACCGCCCTCCCCCCACACACACACACACCGCCCGCCCCCCCCACACACACACACACCGCCCTCCCCCCCAACACACACACACACATCGCCCTCCCCCCAACACACACACACCACCCACGCCCCCAACACACACACACACACCGCACTCCCCCCAACACACACACACACACCGCCCTCCCCCCCAACACACACACACCGCCCTCCCCCCAACACACACACACCGCCCGCCCCCCCCAAACACACACACACCGCCCGCCCCCCCCCCCACACACACACACACCGCCCTCCCCCCAACACACACTCACACACATCGCCCTCCCCCCAACACACACACACCGCCCTCCCCCCAACACACACACACACCGCCCTCCCCCAACACACACACACACCGCCCTCCCCCAACACACACACACACCGCCCTCCCCCCAACACACACACACACCGCACTCCCCCCAACAAACACACACACACCGCCCTCCCCCCCAACACACACACACCGCCCTCCCCCCCAACACACACACACACCGCACTCCCCCCAACAAACACACACACACCGCCCTCCCCCCCAACACACACTCACACACACCGCCCTCCCCCCAACACACACACACCGCCCTCCCCCAACACACACACACCGCCCTCCCCCAACACACACACACCGCCCTCCCCCAACACACACACACACACTCCGCCCTCCCCCCCACACACACACACACACACACCGCCCTCCCCCCAACACACACACACACCGCCCTCCCCCCAACACACACACACACCGCCCTCCCCCCAACACACACACACACACACCGCCCTCCCCCCAACACACAAACACACCGCCCTCCCCCCAACACACACACACACACACCGCCCTCCCCCCCAACACACACACACCGCCCTCCCCCCCAACACACACACACACACCGCCCTCCCCCCAACACACACACACACCGCCCTCCCCCCCAACACACACACACACCGCCCTCCCCCCAACACACACACACACCGCCCGCCCCCCCAACACACACACACACCGCCCTCCCCCCAAACACACACACACACACACCGCCCTCCCCCCAACACACACACACACCGCCCTCCCCCCAACACACACACACACCGCCCTCCCCCCAACACACACACACCGCCCTCCCCCCAACACACACACACCGCCCTCCCCCAACACACACACACACCGCCCTCCCCCAACACTCACACACACCGCCCTCCCCCCCAACACACACACACACCGCCCTCCTCCCCCAACACACACACACCGCCCGCCCCCCCCAACACACACACACACACACACCGCCCTCCCCCAACACACACACACACCGCCCTCCCCC
Organism: Chiloscyllium plagiosum; assembly: GCF_037043375.1. Taxonomy (NCBI): domain Eukaryota; kingdom Metazoa; phylum Chordata; class Chondrichthyes; order Orectolobiformes; family Hemiscylliidae; genus Chiloscyllium; species Chiloscyllium plagiosum. Next base: position 3,926,453 of record NW_028270182.1, read on the forward strand.
CCCAATACACACACACCGCCCTCCCCCCAACACACACACACACACACACCGCCCTCCCCCCAACACACACACACACCGCCCTCCCCCCAACGCATACACACCGCCCTCCCCCCCAACACACACACACACACACCGCCCTCCCCCCCCACACACACACACACACCGCCCGCCCCCCCCCAACACACACACACACACACCGCCCTCCCCCCCACACACACACACACACCGCCCGCCCCCCCCACACACACACACACCGCACTCCCCCCAACACACACACACACCGCCCTCCCCCCAACACACACACACACACCGCCCTCCCCCCCACACACACACACACACCGCCCCTCCCCCCCCACACACACACACACACCGCCCTCCCCCAACCCACACACCGCCTCCCCACACACACACACACCGCCCTCCCCCCCAACACACACACACACCGCCCTCCCCCCAACACACACACACACCGCCCTCCCCCCACACACACACACACACCGCCCTCCCCCACCACACACACACCACCGCCTCCCCCACACACACACACACACCGCCCTCCCCCAACACACACACACACCGCCCTCCCCCCAACACACACACACACCGCCCTCCCCCCAACACACACACACACCGCCCTCCCCCCAACACACACACACACCGCCCTCCCCCCCAACACACACACACCGCCCTCCCCCAACACACACACACACCGCCCTCCCCCAACACACACACACACCCCGCCCTCCCCCCAACACACACACACACCGCCCTCCCCCCAACACACACACACACCGCCCTCCCCCCAACACACACACACACCGCCCTCCCCCACACACACACACACACCGCCCTCCCCCAACACACACACACACACCGCCCTCCCCCCCCACACACACACACACACCCGCCCTCCCCCCCCCCACACACACACACCGCCCTCCCCCCACACACACACACACACCGCCCTCCCCCCCACACACACACACACCGCCCTCCCCCCCAACACACACACACCGCCCTCCCCCCCAACAAACACACACACCGCCCTCCCCCCAACACACACACACACACCGCCCTCCCCCCACACACACACACACACACCCGCCCTCCCCCCCAACACACACACACACACACCGCCCTCCCCCAACACACACACACACCGCCCTCCCCCCCACACACACACACCGCCCTCCCCCAACACACACACACACGCCCTCCCCCCAACACACACACACCACCGCCCTCCCCCCAACACACACACACACCGCCCTCCCCCAACACACACACACACACCGCCCTCCCCCCCAACACACACACACACCGCCCTCCCCCCACACACACACACACACCGCCCTCCCCCCCACACACACACACACCGCCCTCCCCCAACACACACACACACCGCCCTCCCCCCAACACACACACACACCGCCCTCCCCCCAACACACACACACACCGCCCGCCCCCCCCCACACACACACACCGCCCTCCCCCCAACACACACACACACCGCCCTCCACCCAACACACACACATACCGCCCGCCCCCCCCACACAC